>NC_066578.1:6353374-6478374 GCF_024679095.1 Eriocheir sinensis | reverse complement strand
TTCTGTTGTGTCATCCTCCTCCTCCTCCTCCTCATCATCATCCTGATTTCTCTCTCTCTCTCTCTCTCTCTCTCTCTCTCTCTCTCTCTCTCTCTCTCTCTCTCTCTCTCTCTCTCGCTCTCTCTCTCTCTCTCTCTTCTCCCCCCCCATCACCCTGACAGCCACATCCATCATTCAATACGCGTTCATCCCGGCGTCACGCACCTTAATTGGGGACTCAGCTGAGGGAAGGAAGGACGAGGCTTTGTTGTGTAGTTGTTATCGTACTCGCCTCACAACCAGGACCCCGTGTTCGATTCCGGGTGGAGCGGTGACGGATGAACTGCCTCCTGTAAGCCGTACCCCTTCTCCACCCAGTAGTGAATGGGTTCCGGGTGTCAGTCGGGGGGTTCTGTACTGCCTAAGGGGAGGGAGGGGTCTAAGGTCCGAGTTTTCAGACGCTTCCGGCTCTCACATCAACAATTTCTAGAACCCAAAAGGAAAAATCAGTCTGGTTTTAATAAGTCTATTTTTAGGTTCATGGTACAGAATAAGGGTCAAACTACCACCGGGGTCATAAAAGTACCTCTGCAAATACCCACGTATCCTAGGAAAGCCTTGTCAAATACGTGTACTTGAGCGCTGAAATGTTTAAGAATACGGCCATAAGCTCTTTCGGGGAGGGGGCTGGCTGGCGATTGCGAGTCCAACACGTGATCTGACCCTGGTAAACGACACATCCACACACACACAGGAAACACAGTGACAAATACAGACAAACTGACGCGGAGTTACAGTTCTGTCACCGGCTTTAACAAAGGAGTCTTCTAAGGCCCATGCAGGAGTATTTTTCGTAATAAATTTCGGGGACCTTCAGATATGCTTCAGGCATGAACGTGGACTTTTCCAACACAGCAGGATCGGGACGATGCTTAGTGCAAAACTAGGATCTAGGACCTTGGATCCATCGACCAACCAGCTCGAAAGGGAGGATGAACAACTGGATGAGCTGCACGCCGACTGCACGGATTGAAATTCTAATCCAGGCCAGCGGATTCGTAGCTTGGCGTGCTAACCCTTGCACCACGGTGGGACTTTGAGGCAGGGCGAGAACAAATAGAAAGGATTCAATTTCTTGCTTGTTTTTTTATGCGTGTTTTGGGCAGCCTTGAAACTGGAAAGGTTACAAAATACGTTCTTAAAAATACATATTACTAACATTGGGTATATCAGCAGTGGCGGACCCAGCTCCAGGTGAAGGGGAGGCTGATATAAAAGATGGTCGCCATGCCATATCATATTATATATATATATATATATATATATATATATATATATATATATATATATATATATATATATATATATATATATATATATATATATATATATATATATATATAGCATTTGGTAGCATTGCACTTAAAGATTATATCTGTCATATCTACACACTAAAGGAAGAAAGGAAAATTTGAATCCACTAAATCCATCTGGCGCCGCCTGGCGCACATTTTTTTTTCTTTTACAAATACAAATACGATAATGTTCGCAATTTCTTTTATTTATTTTATGTTTATTATTTCTTTTATTATTATTATTATTATTATTATTATTATTAGTAGTAGTAGTAGTAGTAGTAGTAGTAGTAGTAGTAGTTTTTTTATAGTAGTAATAGTAATAGTAATAGTAGTAAAAGTATTGTTATTATTATCATTATAATTAGTGGGCTAGTAGCAGTGTTCACAGGAATGATACCGCCAGATCTCAGTGAATCTTTGAAAAGGCGCAATTTAGGTCCTAAGGGGGGGCAGCCGCCCCCCCCCCTGGATCCACTGTATATCAGCACAATGCTGCTGTTATTTTCATCACTGGATTCATTCAATCCGGTCACAGGTACATCCACTCAACAACAAATATTCAGTTTGTTCAAGTCAGCCTTCCTCTCCTCCCCGTGCAGCATTCCTGGGTCACTCCTGAGGCAGCAGTGTTATGCGTCAATGAACCGCTGACTTGTCTCCTCGAGGGCGTCGAGGCGGGAGTCGTCTTGCTGCGTAATCTTCCTGTTGGTGGTCTCCGGCAGGAGGAACACCAGGCCCGCGGCGACGAGGGCCGCCAGGCTGCACAGGGCACCGGGTGCCCAGGGAAACACGTCGCCCTGCGGCACAAGAACAAGAATTAGTGTTACTGCTGTGTTGCGTGCAGCTATTCAGATGATCTTTATGTGCGCTGCAGTGTTGAGCAGCACGTCAACACTGGGCATCAGCAACTCACCAGCAGGTCGTTGATGTAGGGCACGGTCACCGTGGTCACCCTGGTCACGAGGCTGGCCTCGCCCAGCAAGCGGACTCTGTTAGTGGTGGAGAAGAGCTCCACCGTGAACACCCAGATCAGGTGGTACGAGGCCGTCATGGTCATCTTGCTGTTGAGAGACAGCAGCAGCTTCACGGCGTCCGGTACTGAAGGGAAGGGAAAAAAGGAAGAGGACAGAGTGAAGGCTAAGCAAGAAATATTTGTAAACAACTTCTTCTTACAGTGAAGCAACTCATTCATTATATCTTCACGCGAACATGTATGTCTGCCGCACCACGGCACCCTTCACCTGCCCTCCGCCACCCACCTTCCTGGCGGATCACCATGAGCAGCGTCATGAGGGCCACAGACGCGCCGCACACCGTGAGCAGGAAGGCGAGGGTTTTCCTACGGCCCAGGTAGGTTATGGCCGGCCACAGGCACAGCAGGGCCGGCACCTCCACCAGCCCCACCAGGAACGCGTGCAGATACACATCGGTGCTGCCGACACGTCAACACACGCGGCCGTCAGTAGGCGTGACAGCATGGAAACATTCTTAAAAATTTATACCTCAGAACTGACGGGTGTTCAGGTCTCAGGTGAAAACCAAAGTGTGAGAGACACAGGGACAGCCTGTCAGATCTTTAGCATATGTTGACTCTTTATCACTGAGCCACCGTTCAGCCGTCAACCTCATTCGTCCGCCGCCCACCTGAGAATCTTAGCGTTGTGACTCAGGCCATAGTAAGACGTCCCCGCCACGGTCCACAGGTAGAACACCACGGCGGCCTTGGGTCGCAGGCCGGGTGTCAGCACCAGCGCCAGGAGGTAGCGGTAGGCGCGGCGCAGGCAGCTGCGGGAGGGCTCGGCGGGACACGCGGCGGCGGCGCGGGGTCTTTCCTGGGAGAGTACAGCAACAGTTGAACGTCTGCCTCGGTCTGCGCCTCGGCGGCCACCAACGGCAGAACTTGAGATCATAAACTAGTAACTTAAAGCATTTTTTTACATTAAAAATTACTCAAAACATAATGTTTGTCATGATGATGTTATTAATGGTCATTTAATTATTACAAATACTTTTAGTTTCTGTGATTAGATGTGAACTTTGGGCGTAAGATTGTTTGAGGTGTTACACACACACACACACACACACACACACACACTACCCTCCGCATGATGGTCGCCATGGCGGCCAGGAGACGATCGTCTGGAGGCAGCGTCGCTCCGTCGGCGATCGCCGCCCGGCGGAGGAGCCGCAGCGCCTCGCCGTGGCGGCCGCTGTGGATCAGCCAGCGCGGCGACTCGGGCAGCACCCTGGGAGTGTGGGGGGCGTGATCGACCTTGCATGGACTTAGGTTTCATAATACACGTCACACGGTTACGCTTGTATCGGAGTGTTATTCGTTTGTGCCGAGAGCAAGGATAACAATCTGTGCTGCAATATAAACTGACCAGATGTAGGCGAGTGTGCCGAGGAAGAGGGCGGTGTAGACGGCCTGCAGCCACCGCCACGGCTGCACCAGGTAGGCGATGCCCGGCATCAGCATGCAGCCCACGGACCAGGGCAGCATGAACAGGGCCCCTACATAGTTACGCTGTGACGGGGCGCAGACCTCCATGGCTGGGAACAGTGCACCGCAACATTAACTTTAAAAGCTAATTAAAGTTTTAACGTTAATGTTCTCTCATAAGTATGTAAATATTTGTTTCTTTAAGTCACTCACCGATCATAAATGTAGCGATGTAAATCAAGCACTGCAAGGTCTCAATTACTCCCTTCAGTATGATGTAGACTGTGATGTTTGGGGCCGCGGCCAGCACGAAGCTCAGAGCGATGTTCAGGACGCAGGAGACGATCACGGCCGGCCGCCTGCCCGTGCTGTGTGCCACGGAAGCATCATTATATTACACTGCCTCTATAATAAAAGGCTGATACATTGCTGGCACTGCTTTGTCCTTTATTCATGAACCATGTGTGAATAGCAGTTCAGCTATCACGCGCTCCATGACCAACAGAAGGCGGGAGAATTTTAACATGTGATACATTACATATTCAAGACCAGGCTGGCCAGCAGGCTGCCAAACAAGCTCCCCAAGTAGACGGCAGCCTGGCTGCTAGAGTACAGGTACCGCCGGCCACACACCAGGTCCCACTGAGGTACAGAGAGAGGGAAAGGTAAAGAGGCAGTCATGCAGATAGATCATACGAAGTTTCATCAAGGAATGACGGGAAGGCGGTGGCTGAGTGGTCAGCGTGCGGGCGTCGTGAGCCCGTGGACATAGGTTCGAGTCCCATCGAAACACTGATTTTTCAAACCATCGCCGAGTGGCGGAAGATTACCCACATTCTGCCCAGATCAACCCTAACTTCAGCGACTTCGTTCAAGTGGAGCACCGGGGGGCAGCATGGGCCAAGCAAGAGGCAGACACTACGACAGCCACTATAAATAAAATTCGCCTGCCCCCCTTACGGGCTGGGACCATCCAAGAGGACCCTCAAGACAGCCTACCGGCGCTACAGGCAACACCTAAAATAAAATGAAATATGCATTATAACTTTTATAAACCTTTGGAAGGTCAGGAGGTTGCAGACGGGGGAGTAATTAGATGTCCCGTTCACCTCGGTAACAAACGTGTGTTGGTGCTGGGAGTGGTTGAAGCTCCGGGTGGGGCAGGCGAGCGTGTCGTTGGAGGCCAGCAGCAGCGAGGCGTTGGCCAGGGTAGCCTCGTAGCCCAGCGTGGCGGCGGCCTCGTATCTGTAGTCCCGCATCACGCAGCCTTCCAGGTGCTCAGAGTCGTTCCTGTCACGCAGAGACGGTTTATATTATTTTGCTTTACTTAATTAAGACGTTTACAGCGTTACAGAAGCCAGCAAATGAGAGACAAATGAGGCAAAATTTGTTACTGATAAGAAAGAATACAGTAGAGAGCTGCAATGGTTCTGAGGTACACCTGGGCTCGTCACCTGGTGGGAATGGCGAAGGTGATGATCTGCTGGTCCGTCCAGTTGGCCCGGAGCAGCGGCGCCACGCGGCACCAGTGGTCGGGTGTGGCGCCCACCAGCTGGTAGGTCATGGAGCTGGACGGCCCGGGCAGGTTGCCTGCGTGTGTGTGTGTATGTGTGTGTGTGTTTTTTTTTTTTTATTGGGGGGGGGGGGGGGTTGCTGGGTCATTACTTCCCAGTTCGTGTCCAACATGCGAGTTATAGAGAACACAAATAACACAACGCAGAATGGTAACGTGCGGGAGCATGTACACTCGCCTCCAAAAGTTCGTTTCACCGTTCTGCTTATGTTTGTGTAAACAGGGTTGGTAGCACTGAAGGGGCGGAGTTAGAGCTTCCGACTTCAAGTGTACTTTATTATGGGTGGCAACACAGCTGTTAATGCAACAGCCAATATGGAGCAGTAATTGGTTCGAAGTCTGATAACGGAACGATTCATCCGAGATTTTGTGGGACCAACACCTACAGCCAGAGTCAGTCTACAGGTCACATCTATAGTAGATTCGGTGGGAGAATCGTCGGTTATAGGTAATACAGTATTTTGCTTTATAGTCAGACAGTAATCGGTGGTCAAAGCTCTGAAACAATTGGAAATTGTTCGAAACAAATGCATACAATAGTATATCAGTATAGCAGCATGTTAGACAAAGCTCAAAATAGTCGCATAAAAGTAGCGTCAATACTACAAATGTTACAACAACAAACACCATTAATTTGACACTTCGAGAAAATGGAACTTAGCAAAACAAAAATATGAAGCATCGAACTTATGCCGCCCCTCCCTCACCCTCTACATCCCCTTCCCCCATGGCAAGTGTATACGTTGTAAGGCCTGTAACCACCTTCAGAACAATATATGTACTACAGCATCCCTTGCGGAACAATACCTCGTCGTTGTCGCAACGCCCGCAAATCGGAGAAGGATAATGGAGAAATACGAGGCGAACGAAGATCTAATCTGCAGTTATGTCAAACTATTTTGCGTGAATGACAAACTTTATTGCTACGGTGGTATAGTTCGGGACTCTGTGATATTAATGGTGACCACTTTTTCTATTCCTCATATCTGTCAATTTATAATGCAAAATACTGTAGTATGTGATGTCAAGAATCGATACTATCATTAATGCTGGCTGTCCGCCAACACGAATTCCATGAGTTCAAGAAATCTCGGATGAAACACTGATACGCGTTCCGTTTTCAGATTCTGAATCATACGTACACGTGACGTCAAAAACCCGACTCCGCCCCTTCAGTGCTACCATCCCCGTTGACACAAACATACGTAGTATGTGGAAACGAACTTTTGGAGCCGATTGTACGTAGTACGTACCGAGGGCACAAAGCACCACCACCCTGAGGGCCCAGCGGCCGCGTGGACTCGCCACCCTCATCAGGTCCTCGAAGGTCGTCGCGGCCGCCAGCGGGTCGTCTTTGTCTGTCTTTGCCTCGGAAAGGTTTTCATGGAATCCTTCGTCCGTAGCTCGTCCAAGCGTCGTCTCCATCCTGTTAATCTAATAAAATGGACAATGTATGTAGTGCGTTACGGTGCTTATTGCGGCTGCCGCGACAGGTGTCCCACCGTGTGTCTTATGGTACAGTGGCCAGTGCGTGATGCGCACTAAGGGAAGGGAAACATTGCCGTCGCCTTACCTGATCAACATGCATCTGGGGTGATGGCCGATGATCGGTTCTGTGAATCAAATATTTATAACTCCATGAAGCTCGCTCCGGTCGTCCGCTCGCCTCACTCTCTCAGTCGCCAGTGCCCTGAAAAGATGATATCACGACACTGACGCCACAAATCGCAAGTGAATAATGAATATGTAGGAGAACTTTAACATCAATATGCATGTCGTCACATGATACGCGAACAGAAAACAATATAAACAATAATACAAACATATATCAGTGCACCTCATCACCGCTCTGTCTGTATGTTGTCTGATGTATGGATCATAACAGCATACACCAATGATTTCCGCGTCAGATAAGATGAAAGCGATAAACCTGCTCGTAATACATTTTTTACGGCGCACTGTGTCCACTAACGAGAAGTTCTTTGCTCCTGAGCCAAATTGAGAAAAATAATATTAAGCCTCACAAGAAATATTGGTTGATATCTGTAAGGCCATCACACCAGTTTCTCTGAAGCTTAACCTGGCAACTGCGGGGAACATGTTTCTTAAAGACCCCTCTAAGCGAATTAATGAGAAAAAATCATCGCTCTCGCAAATCACTTCATAATATATATCAACGCACTTGTGATCACTTTATGCATCATCTATTTTTTTTTCTTTTATCATGGCAAAAAAATGTGGCCCGTTGATGTTAGCTGCACGGTAAAGCCACAAATTTGGCCCGTCGCTGCTACACGGTAAAGCCACAAATTTGGCCCGTCGCTGCTACACGGTAAAACCACAAATTTGGCCTGTCGCTGCTACACGGTAAAACCACAAATTTGGCCCGTCGCTGCTACACGGTAAAACCACAAATTTGGCCCGTCGCTGCTACACGGTAAAACCACAAATTTGGCCCGTCGCTGCTACACGGTAAAACCACAAATTTGGCCTGTCGCTGCTACACGGTAAAACCACAAATTTGGCCCGTCGCTGCTACACGGTAAAACCACAAATTTGGCCCGTCGCTGCTACACGGTAAAACCACAAATTTGGCCTGTCGCTGCTACATGGTAAGCCACAAATTTGGCCCGTCGCTGCTACACGGTAAAGCCACAAATTTGGCCCGTCGCTGCTACACGGTAAAGCCACAAATTTGGCCCGTCGCTGCTACACGGTAAAACCACAAATTTGGCCCGTCGCTGCTACACGGTAAAGCCACAAATTTGGCCCGTCGCTGCTACACGGTAAAACCACAAATTTGGCCCGTCGCTGCTACACGGTAAAGCCACAAATTTGGCCCGTCGCTGCTACACGGTAAAGCCACAAATTTGGCCCGTCGCTGCTACACGGTAAAGCCACAAATTTGGCCCGTCGCTGCTACACGGTAAAGCCACAAATTTGGCCCGTCGCTGCTACACGGTAAAGCCACAAATTTGGCCCGTCGCTTACACGGTAAAGCCACAAATTTGGCCGTCGCTGCTACACGGTAAAGCCACAAATTTGGCCCGTCGCTGCTACACGGTAAAGCCACAAATTTGGCCGTCGCTGCTACACGGTAAAGCCACAAATTTGGCCCGTCGCTGCTACACGGTAAAGCCACAAATTTGGCCCGTCGCTGCTACCGGGTTAAAGTTACTTGTTATTCGGGAGGGCCACCACAGACAGGCAGGTTAGTTTTGCTCCAAAGTCGCTCGTAACCCAAAACTTCCTTCTTGAGAAAGTGAAGGTCAGGTGCACTAGGAACACAGACCTTCACCTCAAAAACAATCGTGCTAAATATCGTGGAGAGCTGCTCCTTTTCCGAACAATTATAAGGAGGCAGTGTGAGAGAAATAGTTACATTTTTTTTCTAAATCCTGACAATCCAAAACTTAGAAGAATAAAGACAACCAAGGACAACGATGACCTTGCCAAGACAACGCTGAACTGAATGACCAGGTTGTACCATACCTCCTCCTCCTCCTCCTTCTCCTCCTCCTCCTCCTCCTCCTCCTCGTCCTCCTCCTCCTCTCCCTCTTCTGAATAACTTGGTTCATTGTAGTTTGCGGGGTGATCATATTGCTTGTTTGTTTGTTTGTTCGTTCGTCAGATTGTTTGTGTTTTGTATTTTCTTATTATAACGATTTTCTTTTCTTGTAACTCTTCTTTGGATGTTGTTGTTGTTGTTGTTGTTGTTGTTGTTGTTGTTGTTGATGATACCTGATTGTGAAAGGAAGCACATTACACAGGCATATATATGTGTATGTGTGTGTGTGTGTGTGTGTGTGTGTGTGTGTGTGTGTGTGTGTGTGTGCTCTCGTCGCCTCGCCCTCCATGTCAGCGCGTGAGAGGCTGCAGTGTTTGTCGGTCTGAGCCCTGGGGGAGGACTCAAGTTAAGAATACTGAAGTAGCGAGAGCATAAAAGGCCTGTACGAAAGAAGTTTAATTATTTATCTTTGCTTCTTAGAATCTGCGCGTCTCGGCAGGGTGAGTGGAGCGCGCGTTTGGCCGCCCGACACGTGCCTGAGGGTCGAGGGAGGTGAGGCTCAGCATTCTCAGGACCAGCTGGACAGTCCAACACAGAGTCATTGTAAGCGCCCAAACCAAACTATATTCACCACAATGATCCGTAATTTCTACTCAATACCAGATGCTAAAGAGATTTCCCGTGTGGTCTTCTATAGTTTCCTTCTTTTTATATCAACGCCAGACACTAGACAACGAATGTTCATAGTTTTTTGTGTTTGGTTGGGGAGCTTACAAACTTGCTGTAATGGACTTTAAAACTGGTCCTCAGACGCCTCCCCCTCCCCAAAGGCCGAAAAGGGGCTTAATCGGGGTCTCATAAGTGTTTTTGGGGGTTCTTGTAACAGAGGAAGGGTCAAACTGCCACCAGGGCCATCAAAGTACCCATGGAAATGCCCCAAACTCATACGAAAGCCTTGTTAAGTGTGTGAACTTGGGGACGCTTTTTATCGCTTTCACGGTACAAAAGGAAGGTCAAACTACCACCAGGGACATAAAACTCCCCCTTGAAATGCTCACAACTCCTACGAAAGCCTTGTTAAATGTGTGAACTTGGGGACGCTTTTTATCACTTTCACGGTACAAAAGGAAGGTCAAACTACCACCAGGGACATAAAACTCCCCCTTGAAATGCTCACGACTCCTACGAAAGCCTTGTTGAATGTGTGAACTTGGGGACGCTTTTTCCTCTATTGCATCAATTATTTATCAAGACCGAAAAGGAGAGGAGTCGGGTTGCAATGAGTCTTTTCCCACGTTTACGGTATAGAGGAAGGGTCAAACTACCACCAGGGACATTAAACTACCCCTGGAAATGCTCACAACTCCTACGAAAGCCTTGTTAAATGTGTTGTTTAATAATGTGTACCCTGGCTGCCTCTTGTTCCGGGAGGGGAAGACAAAGGGAGGGACCGGAGGCTGTCTGCTTCTGCTTTCTCTTATTTTGGGGAGAGGTTGCTAGTCTAGTCGTATGTTTGCCTGTATGTCTGCCTCTCGTGTAGTCTGCTTGCTCGTCTGAACGCGACTATAGTGAAACCACAATGGCGAAATCGTTTTAAGGGTCCTCTCCTCCCCGCCGCTCTGCCATAGTCACAGCGGCGAGGAAAGGACCCGCGGGAGACAATGCAAAAACGATCTTGTCAGTAGCAGTTAACTTGATGTAAAAAAATCATCATAATGGTCCGCCACTGCGTATGCTGGCTTCGCTCGCCGCCTTCCCTCTTCCCACACCCATGAACCTCTGATGTCCTCTAGTCCCCCAAATATCTGCCAAAATTACGGTCTTGATGATGCAGACCTCGGTTGAAACTTTCGGCAGTTCTCAATTTCCTTCCAGACTTAGCCAATGTCCTCGTCTTTGATTCAATTACCATGACGGGGAGGAGTCACTAATTTGAAAGCCCTTTCCTTAACCCGTCCGCTGCGATTGGCACGGATTTCGCCTTCACAGGTAGCCTGGTAACATATAGTCCCAGGTCCTTCTCTGCCTCTGTGGTGGATAGTGGAGTGTTTCCCATGTCGTATTGGTATGCTGGATATACCCTCCCAAGATGCAGGACTTTACATTTTTTTCATTGAATTGTTGCAGTCATTTTTTTGTTCCATTCCTGTAGCTTGGTGATGTCTTCTGGTAGGAAATCCGTAGTCAAGGGGTTAAAGCACACCCTCAATACGTTACCTTGTTTTCCGATTTCACCCAAGCCGAGTCTCATACGTCTCTTGATTTCCAGTTCTAGTAAGGGACGTCAATTATTTGTATCGGTTGTCTTAAGTATACATATTACGTATACTACTTCTAGGGCTTCCTCGGCAATGAACACTTGTCCGATCTGATCAAGGCTGTTGGGTATATCTTGAGTTTATCTGCAGCACTGTTTATTAAAAACATTGCTCCATAATTACGGACGGGGCTTCGTGGTGCAGTGGTTAGCACACTCGCCTCACAACCGAGAGAGCCCGGGTTCGATTCCAGGACGGAGTGAAAAAATTGGGCGGCTTTTCCGATACCCTACGCCCCTGTCCACCCAGCAGTGAATGGGTACCAGGTATTAATCGGGGGTTGTGTCCCGTCTCCTGGGATCTGTTCTCTTCTGTAATTCCTTCCCCCTCTTGTCTCTCTCCGGCATATAACCACAGATGTTACGCCGACTAAACGAAACTTTCCAACTTTTCCATAATTACGGCTGATTGGGCTCCATAAAAATAACATAAAATGGAACACTGTTAGTAGCATATCGCTCTCACTTTACGATATTGACTCCCTAAAGAAAGATATAATGAAGTGACTCTTGACGTCGGTGTGGAGTACTGTAAGATATCATTGTAGCGGTGGCTGCCCCAGTGCCTCGGCGTGCAGGCATTTTAATATTCCCGTTTTAGGATACACTGTCGATTTTGGAGCATTAAAGAGGACGGCAGTTTGTTCTTGTGTTTAAGTACATTATTCTGCCAGCGACAAAGTTACAAATTAAATTTCAGAAAGTTAAAGTAAAGTTGGTTAATTATGCAGCTTTTTGCATCTGCAGCCCATTGGGAATGAAGGTGGCCAACGTTTATCTTTTTTGTCAAACAAATTCCTTCCCTTTCAAAAATGTTTCGGTGAAAAAGATGTCAGACTTCAATCACACGGACCGACAACTTTTTTGTGTGGCGAGCAAGTTTTCCAGAAGTCGGGAATACTGAATCGGAGTAGTGGCGGATTTCCGCGCGCCGGCCACGGGAAAACTTATAACGAAAAAGAGTCACGTCCACATAGAGTCCTGTTGAGGCTTGTAGAGGGAAAGATGAAATGTAGTTAATTAGAAAGGGCTCCAGTAAAACATTTGCAGCTGCAGACGCTGAACTAAGACTGGCTCAAGAAAAGTGAGTCACGGTGATCTGCTCCGGCCATCGACCGTCAGCATGGAAGGCCAACAGTAATATCTATCCGAGGTTTCGTTTCTCAGTTTAAATCAACTCTCTTAACACTCTCCAAGCAAAAGTTAGACACTGCGTTGACCGCCCGGACAGGATTCGAGATGAAGATCGTTAGCTGGGAGACATTCGCCCTAAAGCGGAAGACATGAGACGAGACTAGGCAGTTTAGCGACTGAGGATGAACAAGTTTGTAGCTACACTCAAAATAATGGACGTGCAGATTATTTAACGCGATAATCTACGTGAGAATGAATTATCACCTTTAGGTCGATATTATAAGACACTTTCGCTTCTCACATCAGTTATTTCTAAAGGTCAAAGAGGGGGTCAGTCGGATTATAATATGTGTTTCTTCAGGTTCATGGTACAGAAGAAGGGTCAAACTACCACCAGGGTCATAAAACTACTCCCGGAAATGCCCACAACTCCTCCGAGCGCCTTGTCAAATAGGTGTTCTTGGGCGGTGAAATGTCTTATAATACGACCCTTAGTGTGGCATATTCATTGATTGCGTAGGAGGCAGAACATCCGTGGCCCTCGGCGTGCTGCAGTGATGGCTGTCCCCCGCAGTGGTGTACTCGTCGGTGCCCGGACTCCCCTGCACGGTGACTGGTGGCGGCGGCTCAGGCGCCTGGAAATCCCCCAAGAAGGGTTCACGGAGGTTGTCCATTGCGTCGCGTCTCTGTGTGGGGTGAAAAGCGTCGGCTTACCCTCGTAAAAGTGACAACATTGGACGAAAAAAAAACTTTATTGCCAAGAGGCTGTCGGCGCTGTGGTCGCAACACCTCACAACATCCATTCCAGAGCCCAGCCACTGCACCGAGGCAGCCGCGCCGCGCCTCCCGCTCAGACGCCGCGAGTCAAAGTAGTTTTTCTTTTACATTATTAACGTGTTCATTGCAAGGGTAATATCGAAAACAACTTGACAGCTCACAATAAGTTTATAGTTTGATACCATGATTCACCAAACGGAAAAAAAAAGACATTAATTTTCAGTGCAGCGTGCCGAGAATTAATACATTATTAACTCCATTTATCTTTGCTTATATATTCCCGGCGCGCTGAGATTTTCGCCTCCTCTCCAAGGTCCGTTTACGTGCCGACATCGGTTCTGTTGACTTTGAGAGAGTGCAGGAGACGGAGGAGAGAGAAGAATAGATGGAACAAAGGGAGGAGGAGGTAAGAAGAGGTGTGGGAGGAGGAGGAAGGACAAGCCTCAACTTTTAGCAGGAACGCCTTCCTTGTTTGCCTCGGTGGGCTCCATGCACGGAAAGAGTAGAGGACAGAACAGCGGACCTCACCTTCCACCGACCTATGTGCGTGTCTTTCAAGCTGGATGTACATACGAGAGAGAGAGAGAGAGAGAGAGAGAGAGAGAGAGTATAGGGACGAAAGTCGGGTCATTCGGTCAGAGGTGAGAGAGAGAGAGAGAGAGAGAGAGAGAGAGAGAGAGAGACGGACGGACGGACGGACGGACGGACGTACAAGGCCAGGGCAGCGCGTCTTTGGAACGGCTTCACAGAGGCCACGCCTGATCTGGAACGCGTGTCCACACACCAGGCAAAAGTAGCTGCCAACATTTGGAGAGTCACCCTCCCCAGTCCCCACGCCGTTCCTGTTCCACACTTGACATGATTGTAAATATTGTAATTAGTGTTTATTATATTTATAATATATCCTGTATACTTTGTACGGTAAGTGTTTTATGTTTTTGTGAGTTACCCTCGCAGGTATCTGTTCATTTGAAAAAACTTTTAAAATAGTTGTGGGTGCCTACTCACAACTTTAATTTTTCCACCTCTGTAAATATATGTATACATGTTTAAATAAAGAGAGAGAGAGAGAGAGAGAGAGAGAGAGAGAGAGAGAGAGAGAGAGAGAGAGAGAGAGAGAGAGAGAGAGAGAGAGAGAGAGAGAGAGAGAGAGAGAGAGAGAGAGAAGAGAAGAGAAGAGAAGAGAAGAGAAGAGAAGAGAAACGACGCCGCACCATACCTTGTCTATCGAGGAGAAGTAGAAGCAAAACACTGGCGGAGTCCAGCCATGTTTACCTTATATATGTTATGATGGCAGACGAGATCACAATTTAAACACTTGTGTGTTCAGCCCAGCAATTTCATATACTCCATCTTCCACCACTTGCGTCAGAAGCTGTCAAGCCATGACATAAAGTTTATTTTTTTTTTTTTTTTTTTTTTTTTTTTTTTTTTTTTTACGTTTTAGCCTATGGGGACGTAGATTTTTTGGTGCAGCCTGGTGGTTGGCCCAGCCCTTTATGGCGCAGGCAAGTGTTTTATAATAATAATAATAATAATAATAATAATAATAATAATAATAATAATAATAATAATAATAATAATAACAATAATAATGATCATGGTCGTCATTTTTTGGGGGGGGGCTATCGGGGCTAGTCCCCCCAATGTTTTCCTTCAAGTGCTTGATTTCAAAAATAATTTCTCCCACTGCGTGTGCTGCCTCGCTCGCCGCCCTCCCTCTCCCCACACCCATGAACCTTTAATGCCCCCCAGTCCCCCCAAAAAATCTGCCAAAATTACGGTCCTGATGATGATAATTATCATTAAAAAAATAATAAGAAATAATAATAATAATAATAATAATAATAATAAACGGTTTATTTAGTCTTGACAGCCGTTAGGCTGACAATGTAGCTACATGTTATGGTTACATATTAATAGCAAATTCGTATGTGATGCAATTACGAGAAGGGGGATGGGGAAGGGTGCGTCGTATTTGCGGGAAGGTTGGGGCGACGGTGCTTGGGGGGTGGCGGTGGGGGTGGAGTGCGGGGGTGGTGGTGCCGGAGGGTGGGGAAGGCTCGCCCGCCTCCATGTGGTATGGGCCCTGTGTGACCGCTGACCGTCTCCCCAAGTTCCCACCATTTTGTCCTGCTTTCCGTTTCCATCACAGCTCCCGTTTCCATTATTTTATTTATTTATTGGAGTTACTGGATAATTCTTCATGTTCGATTCTTTTTCTTTTCTAGGTTGCTAATAAATATTTTTATTGTTATTAGACTATGATCGAGTAGTCGAGTACCCATACCAACGAGATATCCACTCACTGAGTAGTGATCTCTCTCTCTCTCTCTCTCTCTCTCTCTCTCTCTCTCTCTCTCTCTCTCTCTCTGAATGAAGTGAATATTTATTTTTTCGATAAAAAAATAGCATGTATAGTTATTATGGATGTACTCGATCATAGTCTAATAACAATAACAATATTTATTAGCATCCTAAAAAAAAATCGGACATGAAGAATTATCAATAAATCCAATAAATAAATCCGAGCAACTGGTACCGGTACCAAGCAATCTGGTACCGGTACCGTACCGTTTAGCTGGTACCGTTAGTACCGGTACTGGTACCGGTACCTGCCCACCCCTACTAAATAGTTTGCATTTGTCTGGTCGGAAAGTGCATCTGCCAGGTGCACTCCCACCGCTCGAGGGCGTCCAAGTCGTTTTGTAGTAGTCTGCAGTCGTCAGTAGTCTTTACTGCTCTAAACAGGTAACTAGCGTCGGCAAATAGTGTAGTGGAAGAGTTAGGCGTTGACAGTGGAAGATCGTTAATGTACAGGAGGAAAAGAAGGGGACCTAGAACGGTGCCTTGTGGGACACCTGAAGAAGCAGGGACAGTGTCAGATGAAGATCCGTCAAGAAGAACACGCTGAGTCCTGTTAGTAAGAAATGCAGTGATCCAGTGAAGAATAGGTCCTGAAATACTGTAGCATTTCAATTTTAAATGAAAGAAAAAAGAAAGGAACAAAAATGAAAAGGAGAATAAAGAAAAGAAAAGAAGAAATAAGTGAAAAGAGAAGAGAGAGAGAGATAGTTGGTTTGTAATGACCTTTCGTCCACAGCTGCACAGGTGGCTTGGTCTGGTGGTGAGGGTGTAGAAGAAAGTTTCACCCCTATATACGGGCAGTAATTTTCATTAATTCATCATTAAGTCAGGGTTTTGCCTTCGTAATAGTGTGTGATTATGACGATTTACTTCTATACATGTGCAGTAATTTTCACTGATTTGCCGACATTAAATCAGGCTTTATCAGAAGCATTTAAAATTACTTTATACTACACGATTCCGCCACGGTCCCGGAAACATGGACGAAGAGCAAGGAAGGCGATAATAATGATAAAGATAAAAGAAATGGTAATAATGATGACGATAACAAGAAGGGTATTCAGAGAGTGCAGGCCTTCCCCTCCTCTCATTGAGTTTTTATCAGCTTGAGACTTTTGCTTTATCCTTCCGTTCAGTTTTTATTGGATGGAATGTTTACTTTCTGCGTGGGTCATGTCACTGGTACCGCCAAGTGGCCTAAGACTACCCACATGCTGGCCTGAAGACCACCCTTCAACCTGGGCTCTAGATAACCTCTCCAAAGAGAGGCTCAAAGATGAGTTCCGGGGGACAGCATGACCCAACACAAGATGGCGCCACTATAAACACTCACCTGTGCCAGAACGGGCTGGGCCGACCATCAGGCCCCACCAGAAAGAAGCCTACCAGCACAATAGGCTGCGACGTAAAAATAAAAAAAAGGGGGGGGGGGGTGTATGTCTCCTTCTGGCACTGGGGCAACACACTGATGTGGAAGGACCAATTATATTATGTTCTTGTTTTGAATTGACTTTTATGTAAAAAAAAATCTGTACAGTTTAACAAAATTACATGGAATAATAAATATGTATAGGAATGAATAAATACTAATAGTACTTTACATGGTAACAATGATGGGGGCTCAGGTCTTCATGTTTGGTCAGGATAACTATTTGCTGCCTGACATAAAAAGCTAACTGAGATCATTGTTGCTCTCCTCAAACTACTCATAAGATATGTTGTTATAGTGCTGCTAAGCTTCAGTGTCACATGAACGTCAAGTATATCATGAAAATGGTCCGTGATTTGTTGATAGTTCATTGATAGTTCTTTTGCATGTCATCTGCAATATGAACACACTCCATAAAATGTCGTAACTGTCCGTAAAATTGTTCAGCATCTGCCTGACACACACTGCGAGAGTCCTGAAAAGCAGTCAGTAAGAGGAGCTGAGAGACTGTGTATGTGTGTATGTGTGTGAGTGTGAGTGTGTGTAATTCACCTCTTGGTCTGCTGCGAGTCTCTCTCGAGACAGCCAACCGTTCCCCTACGGAAGAGCACAGAGCTCATAGTACCGATCTTTGGGTAGGACTGAGACCACTCACACACAACACACCGCGACAACGAGGTCACAACTCCTTGCCTGACGTCGCGTACCTACTCACTGCTGGGTGAACAGGGGCTACACATGAAAGATAAACCCAACTTATCTTCACCCGGCCGGGGAATCGAACCCCAGTCCTTCTGGTTGTGAGGCAGACGTTCTATCCACTGAGCTGCCGGGCCGTGTTTGTTCAATCAAGAACATTGAAATTTATGATTGAAATGTATAAACAGTAAGTGCATCTTTCCGTGTCTGAATGTGTTCACGTTCAATGTTTTGCTATACACATGTATAAATTATGTATGTACATCATGTCACGGGGTAAAATTGATCAGAATTCATTACTTGTTTCTTGAACATGGTCCAGTGAAAAAAGTATCCCACAAACACTTGTATAGTCAGTTACTGCCCCATATTTCCTTGTTCATCCTTTTCTACTTATTGTCCTTAAATGTACAGAGATGGACATAAATTTCTGATTGTTGGAATAATTTTAAACACACAGCAAGTCCTGAGAAATCATGACACATGAACACGAGTGAACAACAACTTGGTGCCTCTTGCATGCTGGTGTCAGGACCTGTGAAGGTGACTTGCAACCATTAATATAAAGCAAGACGAGAGAAGGAACAGGCCCGGCGGCACGGACGACAGTAAACGATACTCCTGATCTGGAAGTAAAGAAACCAGTGGTTACATCCCATGTGTGAGACAGTAAGATGCTGCCATTTAAATTATACACACATTATATTTTCATGTCCATGAGAAGATAAAAAGTTGAATTGACTTTGTCAGTATAACATGGCAAAATATATCTCATACATGTGTTAATTGTCAACAGCCTAGTACCGCAATACTGGGTGGATGGAGAGCACGGCAACACACTTACATCAACTACTACTGCATGCCAGCCTCTAAAAAACAGCACTTTGCATAACAAGGCAGCAGAGCATTGCCATAAAATCAATAAACAACTAACAGTACATCACCATATCATTATCCACAAATGTAAGTGAACAGAAGTACTGCAATTT
The DNA here is from genome assembly GCF_024679095.1 of Eriocheir sinensis. Taxonomy (NCBI): domain Eukaryota; kingdom Metazoa; phylum Arthropoda; class Malacostraca; order Decapoda; family Varunidae; genus Eriocheir; species Eriocheir sinensis. The sequence continues at coordinate 6,459,801 of NC_066578.1, read as the reverse complement.
GACAGCAAATCATAAAACTTAACAATATACAAAGATATTTTCTTAAATATATAACTGGGGCATAAAAGTAGAAGTTAGGAAGAATATTTATTAAAAAAAAAGTAATTTTTTACATACAGAAAAGTAATTAAAACTCCATGTTTTTGATATGCAAAAAATACATCAACATACAGCCTAAAAGAGCCACCAAGATGTGCAGGACAGGCCAGAGCTTGCACGCACGACAGACACCAATGATGCAGACAGATATTAACATCAACAGATAAGGAGAGAGAGCAAGAAAGAGAAGAAAAGAGAAAGAGAAAGACTGTATTTGCTCACATATTTAACAACCCTTGAACCTAAAAAAATAAGCCCAAAACTTTGGATTGTCTCAAGGTTCATGTATAAAATCCTAACCGCCAAGTCCTGTGGCAAGGTCTTGCTGAGGGTGGTGCTGAACACGCCCAAACACTCACCTTTGCCTTCCAGTTTCTTTGAATATTTATAAAACTGTTGGAAGCACTGACCGGCATCAAGTACAACTGATTTTCTATTATGAAAGCAAATCATTAAAATAACTCTCCATGGACACAGCCATGATGGCATGAGAAATTTGAGTGAGCTGTCTAGCAGTACCTGAGTGATTAGCACAGGGCACAGTGTCCTGGAGGGCCCAGGCTCAAGTCCTGCCCCCCGCTACAAGCTGACAATTTTCAGTCATCGCCGAGTGGCCTCAAACTACCCACGTGCTGTCCTGAACCCCACTTATCAACCTGGAGTCTAGAATAACTCTCTCAAGAGGATCAAATGGAGCTGCAAGGGACAGCATAAGCCAAGCAAGATGGAGGCACTGCAGAACACTTGCCTGCACTACCAAGAGGCTGGGGCTGACCAACAGGCAACATCATGAAAGCCATGTGGATGCATGAGGGAGCCAACCACATGGTCAGGCCCCCCAACAGTGGGTGTCATGGCATGAGCCTTGACCATGACCTTTCCTTTTTATGTTGCTTTCAGTAGGGTTGATGGTTTTCCGGGGCGTTGCAGACCCCAACTTAACCAACCCAGATCACGGACAGGACTGACAGCTAGCCGTGGGCAGGAACACAAAGCCCCAGCCAAATGGAGCAATAAATCAGACTTTCAATATAGATAACTGAATTCTAACAAAGTACATTAAAATTTCATCCTACTTAAATATGAAGTGTTCAGTTGCACATCACCCTCCTCCACCTCATGGTTTCATCTCATTGCAATCCCCTCATCATCTGTCCTCATGTTGGCACAGACCTGACCACGGCCAACACACTGCCCACCCTCATCACTCTTACCCCTCCCAGGCTGACCACTAAAGCAGGAAACACCTAAAGACAACCCGTTCAATTAGTAATTATGTTATAAAAAATATTTATATTGCACATTTTAGGCGCAAACACTCGTAAATTAACACAGCCAAATGCGAGATATGCAAAAGTGTACATTTCTAGTTGAGGATCAATTGATATGAGAGTTGATATGTTGGTGCCAACACTGAGCGTCGGCTGTCTGCCTCATCCCAGTACTCATGTCTTCCTCTACTCTCACTGTTCTTATCATTGCCTTTTTCAGCGTTCATGTCGGGTGAAGCAGAGGTGATATTTTCTCTTCATGTCATGACAGAACCAACAGTGCTTTTTTTTTCTTTTCTTTTTTCTACAGCAAAGGAGGCAACACAAGGGCACACACAAAAAAAGGAAACAATAAAAAAAAAGCCCGTCACTGGCTGCTCCTGTAAAGAATCCAAAGAGGTGGCCAAGAGAGCAGTCAACACAAATGGGCCAACAGCAGTAAACTTTTGCACAATCAATTTTTCTTATAAAGTGAAATATATCTAATCAACTTCCTAAGAAAATAAGCCACCCAAGAATACTGTTGTACTGTATGATGTGGGCACTGTGGGGGCTGCCAAACAGTTTAGAAAAAGAGCCTTACGAAACTATGATCTTAAAAATCAAGAACCAGTAATCTTCTATGTAAGATTACTGAAAATATGTGTATCAAGATAAAATTGGGGGAGTAACCTATGCTGCACATGGCCTCAGTGCCCATCCCTGCCTCACTGGCCCTGGAGCCTGGGAACTCACACCCCGAGACACAGGGCAGGACAACAAAAGAGGCAGCTCAAGGGCACAAAAAAAAAGAAAACAATAATAAAAAAAAAGCCCGCTACTCGCTGCTCCTAAAAAAGAAACAAAAGAGGTGTCCAAAAGCAAGGTCAAATTCAGGAGGAGAGATGTCCTGATACCCTCCTCTTATCCAGGTTACCATCGTTTGCCCTCTCAAAGTCTTCCCAAGTAACCATTTATCTACTAGCCCATAAGGGAGAATGAACAGCTGGGTGAGCTAGGCACCGACTGGGCCGGGCCTGCAGATTACTAGTTAGGCGTCCTAGCCACAACACCACGGAGGTGCCTGTGTATTGATATGCTAACATTTAGAAACCCTTGACCAGATAATCTTGTACCCTGGTATCTATACATAATCTTCAGAGCTCCCATGTGAACACAAAAGCATAAACAGCTTCTGTATAACATCCCACCAGAATTCATAATAATGCCACAACTTTAACCCGGTAGCAGCGGGGATCATGTTTCTTAATGGTCCATCCAAGCGAGAAAAATGAGAAAAAATCACCCCTCACACAAACCATTTCATAATATATATCAAAGCATTTGTGATCAGATTATGTATCATCTGTTTTTTGGGGTTTATATCATGGCAAAAATTTGGCCCGTCGCTGCTACACGGTAAAGCCACAAATTTGGCCCGTCGCTGCTGCCGGGTTAAGAAAATAGACTTTACTTAGGATTAGAGCAGCTGAATTATTAGCACTGCAACAACCTTGAAAATGTAAGCAAAGTGTTAACATTAAGAAATAATAATACTTCATCTTCGGCTAAGTAGCCTGTGAAGATGAAACATACACATAAAAATCAAGGTTGCATCATGTCTTGCCCTGCCAAAACATAATAAAAAAGTAAAAAAGCTCACTACAATGACAAAAAGAAGTTTAGGTAATTCTCCAGAAAAGTTGGAAAGTTTCGTTTAGTCAGCGCAACATCTGTGGTCATAGGCTGGAGAGAGACAGAAGGGGAAGGAATTATAGAAGGGAACAGACCCCAGGACACAACCCCCGATTAATACCTGGTACCCATTCACTGCTGGGTGGACAGGGGCGTAGGGTATTGGAAAAGCCGCCCAAATTTTTCCACTCCGCCCGGGAATCGAACCCAGGCTCTCTCGTTTGTGAGCCGAGTGTGCTAACCACTGCACCATGAAGCCCCCCAGTAATTCTCCAGAACCCAAACATTGCACCTAATAGTATTTTAAGGGCTCAGACATTATGCATCGATTCAAACCCATCCATATTTCCCCTACAATCTGTCATGTTAACAAAATTTCAGAGGTGTCAGGGGTCAAAAAATCAAGAATAAAATAGGACCTAGTACACTACCCTGTGGAACTCCATATTGTATGTTTTGTGGTGATGATAAGTGATTTAAAATTATAGTGGAGTGTGTTCTATTAGAGAGATAATCCTTGAGCCAGTCATGTAACATATCTCGGATGCCATAATGTTTCAATTTTTGTAGTAATATGTCATGATGAACGGTATCAAATGAAGGGTGCTTCCAGAGGTGAAACATAACTGATTGTCCTTGGCAGTGAAGCAGTGAAAACACCCAACATATGCTGCTCTTATCCTCATGCAGTGGGCACATGAGGAATCACTTCTCTACTGTATATAAAATGGTTAACATTCGTAGTAAGAAGTGCTGACAGTCCAGTTAAAATATTCACACCTAAATATAATGAAATCAGGTTATAGATCATGAAAAGTCTGCTATTGCCTACATCAGCCAACAACCTCCGGGAATGTCAAGTACAAATGGCATATAAAGCCCCATCCACGCAAGGCATCAAGCTGAGCGGTGTGCTGTGCAACTTGACGCCTTGAGCAACAGTCACAGAGTTGCCAACCCCCAAGATTCACATAGGGGCAACACAAAATTGGTTAGTGTGGTGTGGTGGGAATGTGGATGCTTTATGGGAAATCAAGTGGTGCAGTCAAATCACATGTAAATAAAAAATAAAAAATTCATAAACAAATTATATAGATGGGGTGGGGAGACTTATTAGATGGGACTTAGGAGGAAGGCTGCCTACAGCCTACCGCCCCTTCCTTGTGAACTCCTGCGTATATGTTCTTATGTTCTTAAGACCCCTCCGCCATGTTCTGACACTGAAATTACCCTTCCCTTCCTCCTTTCCTTGCCTTTCTTACCATACACAACACACCGCACGCCTTAATGCCCAGTGTGGACGGGGAGGCTTAACCCTTTTGATGCTAAATGCTTGCAGCGAGGACTAGCGTAACTTGCCGCAGGTGCTACATGCTTCCTGCGAGCGTCAGCCGCACTCAAATTTCCCGCGTATGAGTGTTCCAACACTATTTCTCACCCCACAGCATTGCCAACTCAGTGGGTTTTCCACTAAATTTGGTGGAAAATCATATCAGCCTAGCGCGGAAAATCTACGGACGAGTAACTGGTGGATGTTGTTGTCCAATATAGCGGCATTTTTGCAAGGCTTCACCTATCACCTGACTGATTTTTTGACCAAATAGTTGTAAATTTTGCAGTTGGCAATACTACACTGAGATACAGAGGTTAAAAGAGTGAGCACTAGCGTCACTTGCTGAACGTGCCTGTACGTTCGCAGGAGCGGCTCACATAACCGAATCTTATTGATCTTGGCCTCCTCTTTCCAATGGTGTTTTTTTGTTTTTAGCTGTGATGAATAGTTTTTGAGATACAGCAGTTAAAAGAGCCCCCCCTCCCCCCACTGGGCTGCCCGAGTGCGCCGGGGGGGATAGTCTTGCTGCGAGCGATTAGCAATGAAAGGGTTAAGGCTCATGCAACAGAATGCACAACATGGAAGACTGTGTTATAAACTGTGATTCATGAACTTCTAAACTAATTATAGACTACATATGTATAGACTATCAAACATTAATAAGGTATCATTTCTATATATCTGGCAAAGCTCTGAAAATAAACTATTAATAAGATAACACTTTAAAAATAGTTTACACTGTATATTATATTCCTCAGCACAAAAGTTACACTAGCAATAAAGTATTTCATAAATTGTCATGATTAAAACAATAATCAAACTACATAACAAGAAATGCTAACTTTCATTTTGAGTCCTATATTATCTCATTAATCTAATTTAGGAGGATAGTTCTTGAGAAAGCACCAGTTACTGAAACGTATCACACCCTTTCATTGTAACGCATGACCTTCATCTGCAACATAACATTTACAAAACCCATCGCTATTTTCCAAAGTGCAAAGTAGTTACTAAGGGAGGCTTTCACAGTCGTTTTGTTAGTTTTGATCGTTACCAGTGTCTGTTATCGCCGCTGGGGGAGTGGCGGCTGTGAGGTTAGCCTAGCCCCGCACCTTGCTACACACTCTCAACACCTCTCGCTTCCATTGCAGCCGCCACTACCCCATAGGCCAGTTTCACGTCGTCAATCGCCACCATTGGTAACGATCAAAACAAACGAAGTAACTGTGAAAGCGGCCCTTAGACACTTTCTCAAATAAATCCAATATCTTGATGCCACCCAGCTTCAGAAGTAGATGAAAGCTCTGACAAATTTTAGAAAATCATATCATGGGACAACAAGTTACAAATAAGCTTCCCAAACAAAGGAACAATAGGATGTGTTTCAGAGCAAGTACAGTCGTCCCTCAAATAGTACGGTTTCCAATGGTTTGGTTTTGGTTTTATACGGATTGATCTTTTAGGATTTTAAAATTTCCTGCTCGTCGGGAAATTCAAAAATCCTAAAAAATCTTCTATGACAATCCGTATAAAACCAAAACCAAACCATTGGAAACCGTACTATTTGAGGGACGACTGTAGTTCACATCGGCAGTTATGTGAGTACTTCCTGGGACATCAAATTAGCCTTGAAAAACTGAGATTCTATGACAGCATGGGTTTTGTTATCAACACATGACGCTGCAGTGTTGTATGCTTTAAAAAATGTTGCGCTTATCCAAAATGATGTTTGCCTATTACATAGCTTCCAGTTTTCATGTGAAGAATTGAGTCCAACTTAAGTACAACAGCACACGACCACTGACGCTATAATTCAAACCTGGTATGAAGATGACAATAAAAATATCTGTGAAGGCTGACCTTGCAACTTATATGATCTGAATAACTCCAAGCTATGTTAAGGTAACACCCACACTATAACACTTCTCTCCTTCCATTTCTTCTTCGTTCAGATGCAATACTTAACCCGGTAGCAGTGGGGGTCATGTTTCTTAATGGTCCCTCTAAGCAAGAATAATGAGAAAAAATCATCACTCACACAAACCATTTCATAATATATATCAAAGCATTTGTGATCGTTTTATGTATCATCTGTTTTTTGGGGGTTAAATCATGGCACAAATTTGGCCCGTCACTGCTACATGGTAAAGCCACAAATCTGGCCCATCACTGCTACATGGTAAAGCCACAAATTTGGCCAATCACTGCTACATGGTAAAGCCACATATTTGGCCCGTCGCTGCTACACAGTAAAGCCACAAATTTGGCCCATCACTGCTACATGGTAAAGCCACAAATTTGGCCTGTCACTGCTACACGGTAAAGCCACAAATCTGGCCCATCACTGCTACACGCTAAAGCCACATATTTGGCCCGTCGCTGCTACCGGGTTAACATTCTAAGCAGAAGTTCACCTCATTTTCTTCCAAAACCTGCTGGCTATCAGTGTCCTCACACATATACAGATATTAATACATGATAGAAAATACTTATATAATATTTATCTATCATATCTGGGTGAGGTGAGAGGAACTTCACCGCCAACATCTTCATCACACACTTCTGAGTCCTGTCTCAAGTGTCTCAGTCAATCAAAACTTAGCTTTTTCATTTAAGATTGCAAGAGTATATGTCAATCTAAGCAAGAGAGCTATTACCAAACACTTATTCCTTGAAGCCACAGCTATTGCCACATTAAAATACACAAATACCAGCACTTTTCGCCTCTTGTTTCGTGACACAACTCAAAGTATCTCGCAGAAGTGAAAACACATAAATTTCTTTGTATGAATGTCAACCTTAAAGTTCTAGAATCATCACCACTTCACAGCTTCATGCATAGGAGACAAACTAAACACTGAACGACCACATGGAAAACTATGGGCAAGAGTAAAGCCGCTCTATGCCTACGCTTTACAGATTTTCTCCTTCATGCAGTGACGAGGAAAGTACTCTCAGGCAACACAGTACAGAGGCTGAAAGCAAAGACTATTCATTGTCGGTACCTGGTCCTGGTTGCTTATCTCGGGGGAGCTCCCAGTCCATGCACCGCTTGACCGCCATGCACCATTTCTCGTACCGCATCTCACGTTCTGAAGGGCAACAGTGGACACCAGATTAAGGGTTGTATTCGTAAACCTTCCAGCCCCTAAGCACATATAGTTAACAAGGTTTCCGTAGGCATTTTGGGCATTTCCATTGGCAGTTTAACCTGGTAGCAGCAGGGATCATGTTTCTTAATGGTCCCTCCAAGCGAGAAAAATGAGAAAAAATCATCACTCACACAAACCATTTCATAATATATATCAAAGCATTTGTGATCACATTATGTATCATCTGTTTTGGGGGGGTTATATCATGGCACAAATTTGGCCTGTCGCTGCTACACGGTAAAGCCACAAATTTGGCCTGTCGCTGCTACACGGTAAAGCCACGAATTTGGCCCGTCGCTGCTACACGGTAAAGCCACGAATTTAGCCCGTCGCTGCTACCAGGTTAATGGCCCTGGTGGTAGCCTGACCCTTCTTCTGTACTGTGAACATGGAAAAATACTCTTATTTTACCCCAATTTTTGTGGACTAGATTGAAAAATAAAAATATACACACCTTCAGGCATTATGGCAGGCGTGAAATCATCTGTGGTCAGCGGTGTGAGCTTGGTCAGGTCCCACACCTCTATGCCCTCCGCCGCCCCCGCTGCCATGGCGGCCCCCAGGGAAGTGGTCTCGGTCATGCTGGGCCGAGCTGTGGGGCAGGAGAATTCTATGAGCCTGAAGAATCTTTGTAACTGACTTATCAATGCAGTCCCACAAGCCTTTTCTTCTCATATTTCATTCTTATTTCATTCAGATACATTCAATTCTAATGTAATTGTCATTTGTAACTGCAATTCAATTTTGTCTACAGTTAACATGCAAATACAGTGGAGGCAATGGCTGGATTAACTCTTAGACGGCAGAGGAACTATATATAGACGGTCCAAAATTCAGTCAGTCAGTTTCGTATGGCAGAAATATAACAACGCTTCCAGATTGCGGTAGAATCTATACATAGACGATAGTTAAAACACATCTTATGCAGCATAACTGTGTTTATGCTACGGTCCTAAGGTCAGCAGTGAGTATATAGATGATTCATTTTGTGGGGAGCTACTCTTCAAATACTGCTGCCGTCTAAGGGTTAATAAACTCTCCCTTCTCTGGACAGGACACCTCTCTTCCCGAAATTGACCTCTCTTTCGGCGACCTCTTTTGATTCTTTTTTTTTTAGGAGTCGGCACAACATCTGTGGTCATATGCCGGAGAGAGACAGAAGGGGAAGGAATTATAGAAGGAAAGTTGGAAAGTTTTGTTTAGTCAGCGCAACATCTGTGGTCATATGCCGGAGAGAGACAGAAGGGGAAGGAATTATAGAAGGAAAGTTGGAAAGTTTTGTTTAGTCGGCGCAACATCTGTGGTCATATGCCGGAGAGAGACAGAAGGGGAAGGAATTATAGAAGGAAAGTTGGAAAGTTTTGTTTAGTCGGCGCAACATCTGTGGTTATATGCTGGAGAGAGACAAGAGGGGAAGGAATTATAGAAGGAAACAGATCCAAGGAGACGGGACACAACCCCCGATTAATACCTGGTACCCATTCATTGCTGGGTGGACAGGGGCGTAGGGTATCGGAAAAGCCGCCCAAATTTTTCCACTCCACCCGGGAATCGAACCCGGGCTCTCTCATTTGTGAGCCAGGTGTGCTAACCACTGCACCACGAAGCCCCCCGGTCACCTTTCAGATAACATGATGAACTGACACGAGTAGCACTTGAATAAAATAAAAAACACCTACCAACTGGCACTCCTGCAATGTCTGCTTGCAGCTGCATAAGGATATTATTGCCCGTCATTCCCCCGTCCACTTGAAGTTTGTTTAAAGTAATCCCTGAATCCTTCTGCATGGCGTCCAGAATTTCCCGCGTCTGGAAGCACACGGCCTCCAGCACTGCCCGGGCCAGGTGGGCGCCTGTGCTGCCCTGCGTCAAGCCACAGATTGTCCTGAAAAAAGAAGACAGTGAATGAGATATCAGTGAATATCAGTTCAGGCAAGCTAGGAAGGATTCATGATACACTATTTCAATAAACCACAGAAATCATATCCTCAGCCTGGAGGTCTTTTAGTTTCTGGAGTAGAAATTAAAGTGAAAAATGGAAACACATTAACTAATATATACTTTGTCAAATTATGACTAGGTATGTCCTACAGTGGTGCCAGCTTAGTGACACAAATGTCTTTCTTTCATGCATATAGCCATTGTGTTTTTAACCCGATAGCAGCGGGGATCATGTTTCTTAATAGTCCCTCTAAGCGAGAAAAATTAGAAAAAATCATCACTCACAGAAACCATTTCATAATATATAACAAAGCGTTTGTGATCAGTTTATGCATCATCTATTTTGGGGGGTTTATATCATGGCACAACTTTGGCCCGTCGCTGCTACTAGGTTAATCCCATCTATCTACACTGTCTACTTTAAAGGTTTCAAAAAAGCATCTACACATAACAAAAGAGGTAGCACACAAGTGGCAGATTCAGCTCACCCTCGAGCATCGGTGCGCCAGTAGGGAGCAAACAGACCCGAGAAGGCTGGCACAAAGTACACACCACCCGAGTCCTTCACTGTCTTTGCCAGCTTCTCAATGTCTGCCGAGCTCTGTATGATGCTCAGGTTGTCCCTTAGCCAGCGCACGGCAGCCCCAGCAATGGCAACAGAACCCTCCAGTGCGTAGATGGTTGGCGCTTTCTTGCCCAGCTTGTAGGCGACTGTGGTGAGGAGGCCGTGATCACTCTGTACTATCTGGTTGGGGAGGACAACAAAGGAGTGATTAAAATAAGACTTACTGGCTAAAGTAATATGCTTCATGTTGCTCAGTGTGCATATTGTAATCTTCATCTTGTGGGAAACATCAGCTTGATCATTAATATGCATAACACGCTGAGGCTGATCCTTACCCACCCTTAGATGCATAAAAGTATATTGCCACAATGTTATTCCAAGTGACAAAAAGCCTTGATGTATTTAAGTCTAAAATACACTGCTGATAGTTCGTGCACTCTGCCTGGGTGTTTCTGCTATGGACAAAGTGTACCAACAGTGATGTTCAGCCTCCTCATATCTTCCTCCACCACCTTTCTCCACATCTTCCTTGGCCTTCCTGGTGGTCTTGTGCCCTCTACCTCAAAGTTCAGTGCCTGTCTCAGGATGTGCTCTTCTCCTCACATGTCCAAACCACCTTAATCTGGTCTTACTCAGCAACAGGGCATCGGAGATATAGATAGATTACCTGTGTGCCTGTGTTGTAGAGCAGGAAGCATCCCGTGCCGTAAGTGTTCTTGGCCTGGCCGCGGGACAGGCACATCTGCCCCACCAGCGCTGCCTGCTGGTCACCCAACACCTGCAGGCACAACACACACATCAACTTAACCCGGTAGCAGCGGGGATCATGTTTCTTAATGGTCCCTCCAAGCGAGAAAAATGAGAAAAAAATCACCCCTCACACAAACCATTTCATAATATATATCAAAGCATTTGTGATCAGATTATGTATCATCTATTTGGGGGGGTTTATATCATGGCACAAATTTGGCCCGTCGCTGTTACCGGGTTAACATTAAAGTAAAAAAAATTAACAATATAAAAATGAGATACATATACTTAGTCTTGGACTCTTTCTACCAACTGGGTTATATTTTGTTATGTTTTCTTTTGATAACAGAATGATAAGTATGTATCAATGGGCACTAAGCCACTTACTCCTGAGATGGGAATGCCAAGCAGCGGCCCATCGGTGATGTAGCCGTAGATCTCCGCACTGCTCCGAATTTCAGGCAAAACGGACATCGGAATCTTGAAAAATCTGAAAGGGGAAAAAATTATTATCATCATTAGTAGTATTGGTAGTAGTAGTAGCAATCATTCTTACCATTATTCTGAACAGTATGAATAGTAGTCAATTCTAGGTTATTACCACTATAAGCTTAACCCGGTAGCTGCGGGGATCATGTTTCTTAAAGGCCCCTCATAGCGAGAAAAATGAGAAAAAATCATCACTCATGCAAACCATTTTATAATATATATCAACGCATTTGTGATCAGTTTATGTATCATCTATTTTTTGGGGGGGTTTATATCATGGAAAAAATTTGGCCCGTCGCTGGTTCACGGTAAGGTCACAAATTTGGCCCGTTGCTGCTACCAGGTTAACATAAAACCCACAGCTTCAAACATCTTGCATGCCAAAACTATCCAAGCTTTACATACTTGCACAGGTTGGCGTCCCACTTCAGCGTGGTAATGTTCATCAGCATGGTACGGGAAGCATTGGTCACATCCGTCACGTGAAGTCCCCCCTCCAGACCCCCTGTCATGTTCTGGGGTGGACAAGACATGGGAAGAATATTGTATTATGTTCTGGGCTGGACAAGACATGGGAAGAATATTGTATTATGTTCTGGGCTGGACAAGACATGGGAAGAATACTGTACCTGACTTTTAAGGCTTTTCCTCACCCTATTCTGACCCACTGAAGGCATTTGTTAGCTTTATACTTTGTTTCTAAACATTTGCATCTTCATATTACAGTTCAGAACAATGGAGGCTTTTTAGTCTGAGCTTAAATATGAAGGTAGGAATGATATACTGAGGTGGCAGAGCAACCCCAGTGAAACTTACTTCACTAAGCACAAAATTTGTCTGTTGTATTTGGCAAGGGTTTAAAGATATAGACAGACAAACAGATACCAAGATACAGAAATGTAAAGTAAAGCAGTGTTGTACTAATCAATTAACTCCTCTAACAAGTAGCACAAAATAGATCTGCTGAATTAGGTGTGGACATAGATAGAGATATGTATGGTAATGTAATGGTGTACTAATTGATTCTCGTCTCTCAACCAACAGGACAGACAAGAAATTGCAACCCCCTAAGAACTCACCCACAGCAGCCAGGAGTCCACGGTTCCAAAGAAGAGGTTCCCTTTCTCCGCCACCTCCTGCACCTCAGGCACATTGTCGAGCAGCCAGCGCAACTTCAGGGCAGAGAAGTAAGTGGTAATAGGCAGGCCACAGAGGTCCTTCAGATAGTCCTTGTTTTGGCCTGGGGTTTCCTTCAAGACGGCATCCACTGTGCTGGCGGTGCGGGCGTCCAACCAAACTGTAGGAGAGAATTTTATTGACCAACACGCCAGTCTTCGCATGCACTACAGATGTTCTTAGATTTCTTTCCTCCCCTCCTTAGACACATATGTAGCAACACTTATTAAGAGTATGGGATGAGAACGGACTGGACCAATTAAAGACAAGTGTAAGGACAGGAAAAATGTGGAAAATCTTCTATTGTAGCCATCCACTTAAGGGGAATAGATAGCAGGAGAGATAGATCAATAAACAGACCTTTTAGATTAATGGGGTTTGCCAGGGAGTCTGACCCCATCACAATGAAACTTTCTAAAATAATACATAGGAATAATTTCAGGACATTGTCTCAGATCGTTACAACCACTCACCGATAGCATTATAAAGTGGCTTCCCGGTAGTCTTGTCCCACACAATTGTTGTTTCCCGCTGGTTGGTTATCCCAATTGCTTTGATGTCCGCTGGGTCAATTTCCAGAGATCTGTCAATGAAAAACAATTAGGTAAAGTCTACATAATTGTTTTCTCAAGCTTTTGACCACAGTGACAGCTAACAAATTCCGGTAATCTGTATGTAAATGTATATACTCATATAAAGGATTACAAAATTTAGCATGTGTACGATAAACAAAATTTATATGAAATAGCCTTCTCAAGCCTGATAAAATATTCATTAGTATTAAATATGTTCCACCAAAGGAAGTATTTTTTCTACAGTAAAGGAGGCAGCTCAAGATTGAGAAAAAAAAGCCCACTATAGCACTGCTTCTGCACAGAGGTTGGTCAGAGCTGTCAAAAGAGAGAGATTTGACTATAGTGAAACCAAATTGTCGAGTCCATTTGGGCGTTGGCTCCCGAGGGTCCTTTCCTCCCCTCTGTTCTGCCACAGTCCCAACACCTATCTCTTCCTTTCATATGTAAGCTATAGGTAACATATGAGAGGAAAAAATAGGTGTTGGGACTGTGTGGCGGAGCAGAGGGGGAAATGGACCCGCAGGAGCCAATGCCAAAATGGACTCGACAATTTGGTTTCATTATAGTAGAAAGGAATCTTGACACTCCCCTCTTGAAAGCATATAAGTCACAGATTGGAGGAACTACAGATGAAGGAGGGTATGATCCCTAACATGTTATCTACTCACTTAAGGTTTTCCACTGCCTTTTCAATGCACGTATGGACTGACTTGAGCAGACCATTACAGTCCTGCTCCACCCAGCCTTCATTGGGGTATATTTGAGCAACCTCCTCTTGGTGGTAGGTCAACACCTCGCCCGTGTTGGCTGAGAATACCTGCAGAGGAAGGCAGAAAGTTGTATATGGTACCCAATTAATGAACTCCAACGAGCAACTATTCCAATAATTATGTAGGCCCTATCATTTTAGCATTCCAAAGATCACTGTAATTGATTTCATATTTTTCTTAATTCCACTGAGCAACTACTGACTAAAAATTTTGTTGATTACATGGTTCCTGCACATGAAAATTATGATTACCGTACTTATAAATGATGAATATCCAGACACTGTCAAGACTGATCATGTCTGAGATCAAGAAAAAGATTAAAAAATAACTCACCAGGAAGCGTGTTGAGGAGGTGCCCTGGTCCACGGCTCCCACCAGGGGGCCGAGCCGCCCGCTGACAGGGCCATTACTAGCTGACCACATCCCACTAGACATCAGAACTAGACTAGAACAGAGCTGAACTAGGTCGACGGAGAAGTCTCTCAGTAGATAATATTGTTTCCAAAACTTAAGACACAATTAGCAGTTTTTAAAAGTTTACTGGACAGAACTTATGAATTTCTCAATATATCTGGTAATTGCACTTAATCTGGAATGTTGTACTTAAAAATAGGTAAGTAGATGCAGTTTAACAGCCACTAAAACATCAAAAATTGTTCTTGTAGATTGCTATGAGCTGCTGTAAACAGTAATAGCTTGGGTATCACAGATCTCGTAGCTACTCATCACAACCATGAACACATCCTCGGTTCCTTCTTGAGTGGACCCTGGAAATACAAACACACAATGAGACTACAGTCATCAAACAGCTGAAGTGACTGAATGACACCGGGTCTTTATTGTATAAAGTCTGGATAACCACAAATCTGGACATTACAAATGGAAGGGAAACATAGATAACCCAGGGAGAGCGAGGGAAATCAAGTTAGAGGAAGAAGAAAAAAAAGTGCGTATGGAATTGTTTGATTTAAGCAAGTTAATGATTTTATGAGTGATGTGATTACAATTTAATTTTAGTGCTGAATGATCAACCAGCTATTTTCCTGAAAAATGAGAGTTTGGTACATTTATCACACCACACAATATCTTGTCACTCAAAACTTAATCCTCAGACTACTCTATCACCTATATATACTCTCAATAAGAATGTTCACAAATCTCTACGGCAATGGCAGGTACGGTAATATTTGGAAATAAAAAATGTAATCTTACATTATTATTTCCTGTCATAATTAATCTGTCATATCCGTATTACATATTATTCTTTTCTTTAATATATAACAGAATATTGATCCTTAATTTTCTGATTCTTCCTTAGACTGAACTCCCTTGAAGGAAGGAAGGACGGCAAGCCCACCAGCCCAATAAGTTGCATTAGGTATGTATGTTTGAACATGAGATGTGACTAGGTATGCATGTAGTCTCATGGCACGACATTGAGACACAACTCACAAAACTTCAGAAAAGTAACGAATCCTTGACGCTCACTAAACACTCAAGGTCAAGGCTGACACAACCATGAGGCGAGTGCGGCACTGTGCTCTAGTGAGTTTAGAAAGGTAATATAAAGGTAAATTACACTTGTGATTAACCCTGTAGCAGCGACGGGCCAAATTTGTGGCTTTACCGTGTAGGAGCGACGGGCCAAATTTGTGGCTTTACCGTGTAGGAGCGACGGGCCAAATTTGTGGCTTTACCATGTAGCAGCGATGGGCTAAATTTGTGGCTTTACCGTGTAGGAGCGATGGGCCAAATTTGTGGCTTCACCATGTAGCAGTGACGGGCTAAATTTGTGGCTTTACCGTGTAGCAGCGACGGGCCAAATTTGTGGCTTTACCGTGTAGCAGTGACAGGCCAAATTTGTGGCTTTACCGTGTAGCAACGACGGGCCAAATTTGTGCCACGATTTAAACCCAAAAAAATAGATGATACATAATCTGATCACAAAAGCTTCGATATATATTAAGAAACGGTTTGTGTGAGTGATGATTTTTTCTCATTTTTCTCGCTTGGGGGGACCATTAAGAAACATGATCCCCGACGATGCTACCGGGTTAAAGCACTGCACAGCCCCCCGCGCAGTGCCAGCCACAAGGTTAATACTGAGCAGTGCCGGACAGTATGGGACACCAATTAAGGCCACTCTTTTCAGGGCCGCCGTGGGACCCGACCATTGGGATTCTGGGCAGGGACATTTTTAACTTCCCAGAAACATTTGAAACATTTGAAACATTTTATTATCCCTTAACAAATAAAACCTACAAATAATTACAGGTAGGCCTACTTAACGGACCAACACAACACGCCGCCACGCATTACGCAATACCGGGCCATTACGCAACACTAATCTAACCATCATTATGAACTTTAATTACCCAGCAGCACTGAAACATTTTAATATCCCTTAACAAACAAAACAAAACCTACAAATAATTACAGGTAGGCCTACTTAACAACACAACACGCCGCCACGCATTACGCAATACCGGGCCATTACGCAACACTAACCTAACCATCATTATGAGCTTTAATTACCCAATAGCACTGAAATAAATGAGTTACAGTATAAGTAAATAATGCAGGCCGCTGTTACCGTCCTCACACACTCCGGCGCCGCCAACAACAACAACAACACCACCGGCTGGCCCGTCTTGCCCCAGGGACGTCACTTGTTAATTAAAGTAAATATATATAAATGCTTGTTTCATGCTATACATCCTAGTGATAGAAAGATAAGTAAAATGTGTGAATAACCAGAGAAGAGGAGGAGGAGGGGGTCAAATAAGAAAAAAATAAGTTTATATTACGTAATTATATAATGCAATACGTATGAATCAATTAATCAAGGAGAGTTTAAATGCTGTAAATTACGAAATATAAGCCTGGCACACCTAAGATACAGGGAGACAGATAAAAGATACACGCCGAATATGGACACTGGTTAAATATAAACGCTATACTTATATACTAATCCACCCCTCAAAAAATACTAGTTACCCGTCATCTCTATAACCAATATAAAACGATAATAAAAGAGGGTTACTGTTAATTAATCGAGTATTCACGACGCCGGTTAACTTGGATTATTTTATGTATATATCATCCTATAACAAATCGTGGTAATGGAAGTGAGCTGTCTTTCAAACCAGTCAAGTTGCCCTGTGTTGCTGAGCGGACGTTAGAAAAGCATTATCCTGTTTCATAATCGTGCAACAGCAAAAAAAGTTCACCTCCTGCCGGGTACAGAGATAGAGAAGCGATACTGTACAAAGCTGGGGACACCATCTTTACGCCACCGAGCCCCGCTATGATCTCTCGCTCCGGTTATTTTTCTTATTTTGGTTGTGAAATTCGGTCTCTCTAACATAACAATGCCTTTAGCTGTAGCAGGGGGTCAGAGAGTAGATATAAAGCGTATGGATTTTAATTTGTCTTATTTTGGAAGTGGTCCTCTGCTCTCTCTCTCTCTCTCTCTCTCTCTCTCTCTCTCTCTCTCTCTCTCTCTCTCTCTCTCTCTCTCTCTCTCTCTCTCTCTCTCTCTCTCTCTCTCTAATAAACTTTCTGATATAGCAATGCCTTCCCACGGTGTCTTTGGCTGTGGAAATAGGTCAGAGAGGGGATTTAAGAGGTATATATATTTCCTGCAGACCCACACATAGGAGACAAAGGGTCAAGCAAGGGGTCATATTATTAAACACTTCGACGCCCAAACTAACATTATTAATTATTTGACAAGGCTTTCGTAGTAGCTATGGGCAATTCCAGGGGTAGTTTTCTGATCCCGGTGGTAGTGTGACCCTTATTTGACAAGGCTTTCGTAGTAGCTATGGGCAATTCCAGGGGTAGTTTTCTGATCCCGGTGGTAGTGTGACCCTTCTATTTTTCTTTCTGTTTTTGAACGGGAAACGAGATAGTCACTCAGCGCCGTGAACTCTAATACCATCTCCAAACAAAAAACGGGGAAGCCATAAACGCCAAAATTCACCAGTAAGGACAAAAACCCGCGGAAAAACAGCCTGACCCAGATAACGACCAACAAAACCAATGACAAAAAGGCTGAGGGATGACATGATAGTTACGTGAGACGCCGCGGAGCCCACCATGCCTGAAATGACACTTGGCAAGGAAAAAAAGGAAAAACGAAAAAAAGTGATTAAAAAGACGTAGGCTAACAATGGCAGATGGTAAGATTAGCTACACCCCCGAAATTGACCTCTCTTTTGGGTACTCTATTTTTTACTTTTTTTAATTATTTTTATTGCCCTTGAACCGCATCCTTTGATATATAAAAAACGGCTTGGTTGCTTTTTTTCGCGTCTTTTTCCAATCCTCGTGTTTACTTTTTCATGTCACCTTCCTTTGAATACCGGAATGAAAAGACACGAAAATAAGAAAAGATTAAACAGCCGCAAAAGATTAGTAAAATTAGGTACACACGACTTGCTATTTTCACGTTTTTTTCCAATCCTCGTCTGTTCTGTTTCATGTCACCCTCCTTTGAATACCGGATTGAAAAGACACACACATAAGAAAGGATTAAACAGCCGCGAAAGATTAGTAAGATTAGGTACACACGACTTGCTATTTTCACGTTTTTTTCCAATCCTCGTCTGTTCTGTTTCATGTCACCCTCCTTTGAATACCGGAATGAAAAGACACACACACATAAGAAAGGATTAAACAGCCGCGAAAGATTAGTAAGATTAGGTACACACGACTTGCTATGTTCACGTTTTTTTCCAATCCTCGTCTGTTCTGTTTCATGTCACCCTCCTCTGAATACCGGAATGAAAAGACACGAAAATAAGAAAAGATTAAACAGCCGCAAAAGATTAGTAAAATTAGGTACACACGACTTGCTATTTTCACGTTTTTTTCCAATCCTCGTCTGTTCTGTTTCATGTCACCCTCCTTTGAATACCGGATTGAAAAGACACACACATAAGAAAGGATTAAATAGCCGCGAAAGATTAGTAAGATTAGGTACACACGACTTGCTATTTTCACGTTTTTTCCCATCCTCGTGTTTTCTGTTTCCTGTTATCTTTCTTTGAATACCGGAATGAAAAGACACACACATAAGAAAGGATTAAACAGCCGCGAAAGATTAGTAAGATTAGGTACACACGACTTGCTATTTTCACGTTTTTTCCAATCCTCGTCTGTTCTGTTCCATGTCACCCTCCTTTGAATACCGGAATGAAAAGACACACACATAAGAAAGGATTAAACAGCCGCGAAAGATTAGTAAGATTAGGTACACACGACTTGCTATTTTCACGTTTTTTCCAATCCTCGTCTGTTCTGTTCCATGTCACCCTCCTTTGAATACCGGAATGAAAAGACACGAAAATAAGAAAAGATTAAACAGCCGCGAGAGATTAGTAAGATTAGGTACACACGACTTGCTATTTTCACGTTTTTTTCCAATCCTCGTCTGTTCTGTTTCATGTCACCCTCCTTTGAATACCGGAATGAAAAGACACACACATAAGAAAGGATTAAACAGCCGCGAAAGATTAGTAAGATTAGGTACACACGACTTGCTATTTTCACGTTTTTTCCAATCCTCGTCTGTTCTGTTCCATGTCACCCTCCTTTGAATACCGGAATGAAAAGACACACACATAAGAAAGGATTAAACAGCCGCGAAAGATTAGTAAGATTAGGTACACACGACTTGCTATTTTCACGTTTTTTTCCAATCCTCGTCTGTTCTGTTTCATGTCACCCTCCTTTGAATACCGGAATGAAAAGACACGAAAATAAGAAAAGATTAAACAGCCGCGAAAGATTAGTAAGATTAGGTACACACGACTTGCTATTTTCACGTTTTTTCCCATCCTCGTGTTTTCTGTTTCCTGTTATCTTTCTTTGAATACCGGAATGAAAAGACACACACACATAAGAAAGGATTAAACAGCCGCGAAAGATTAGTAAGATTAGGTACACACGACTTGCTATTTTCACGTTTTTTCCCATCCTCGTGTTTTCTGTTTCATGTCACCCTCCTTTGAATACCGGAATGAAAAGACACACACATAAGAAAGGATTAAACAGCCGCGAAAGATTAGTAAGATTAGGTACACACGACTTGCTATTTTCACGTTTTTTTTCCAATCCTCGTGTTTACTTTTTCATGTCACCCTCCTCTGAATACCGGAATGAAAAGACACACACACATAAGAAAGAATTAAACAGCCCCGAGAGATTAGTAAGATTTGGTACACACGTTTTCCTTTCTTTTAATGTATCTGGATTTCGAATTTCTCGGTGTTTTCAATCTCTGTGTCTTTTTTTCCCCCATCTTATCCCATCCCATCTATGTATACCATCCTTTGAATTCCATAACGAGAAGGAACGTACATCATATTGACAGCATAACAATTTCGGGTATTCTCGTTTTCAATCTGTGTCTTTTTTTTCCCCCATCTTATCCCATCCCATCTATGTATACCATCCTTTGAATTCCATAATGAGAAGGAACGTACATCGTATTGACAGCATAAGAATGACACAGTAAGATCCGTAAGATTAGCTACACACGGTTTTCTTTCTTTTTCTGAACCTGCAGTTGTTTTTTGTCTCGACTTTTTCTCTCCTTGTGTTTTCTGCATCGCTGGTCACCGTCCTTTGGGTACTTGGATTAAGGAGAACTTTTACAAATATGAGTTCTTATGCTCATATTGTTTGTTTCATAAGTCGGTATACGTTTCTGCTTCTCACATTAACTATTTCCAAACGCTAAAAAGGATATCAATCGGATCTCAGTTAGTGGTTTGTTTAGGCTTATGGTACAGAAGAAGGGGCATACTAGGCTACCACCAGGATCGTAAAACTACCCCTGGATATGCTCAAAACTCCTACGAAAGCCTTGTTAATGCTTCTCACATTAACTATCTCCAAACGCTGAAAAGGATATCAATCGGATTTTAGTTAGTGGTTTGTTTAGGTTTATGGTACAGAAGGGGCAGACTAGGCTACCACCAGGATCGTAAAACTACCCCTGGATATGCTCAAAACTCCTACGAAAGCCTTGTTAATGCTTCTCACATTAACTATCTCCAAACGCTGAAAAGGATATCAATCGGATTTTAGTTAGTGGTTTGTTTAGGTTTATGGTACAGAAGAAGGGGTAGACTAGGCTACCACCAGGATCGTAAAACTACCCCTGGATATGCTCAAAACTCCTACGAAAGCCTTGTTAAATAGGTGAACTTTGGCGAGCGAAATGTTTAAAAATAAGAAAGTTTCATTATCTTTGTGAGTTCACCCAGCCCTCCAAAAACCATCACGTTTTATGAAGGCAAAAGAAAATAAAGTGAAATAAATTGATCTTTAAGTATATAATAGAAGAATCGAGAAAAATCACTTTTGACCATTGCTATGTTTGATCAATGAAGAGAAGATTGTGTTGCTTCATATCAAATTAGTCAGCTGAGGTCGATGAACTCAGACACGCTTGAGTTTATCATCCGTGCTTCCTACTTCGAGGCCATAGGCGTCATTACATAGTTAAAAAAAAAAGTGTACTCTCTCCATATATCATCGCATGTAGTAAAGTTTAGTCAAAACATTTCGTGGTTATTCTGCATTATTCATCACAGAAGGAATAGAAACTGATGCATATGCTCTTTTCCAACGTATACATAATCCCTTCCTGTATGGCCGGATACACCCGCACGCTAAACCACGTCGAACTCGTCTATAGCAGGGATGGACGGACCACGGACCAGAGGTTAAAGTAATAGCCGTGGTCTCCTATGCGGCTACCACGCGTATGCCGCAGCGCAGACGTGTCGAGGGCGGCGCGATCACTCACAGGGCTTTAAATCTGAAGACTCACGGAAGGTGGAGACGAAATCAGGCAATGCGAAGCTCAATCTACAGCGTCAGTGACCGAGTAGCGACATTTTTGTGCTATATTGCCCTACATTCGTTTTTGTTGAGGTCAGAGAGAATGTCATGTCTTTTTTGTCTTGGGTCAATAAAAATGGATGCTTTATAACATTACAGATGATGTTTGAGAGGAGAGCCGATGCTGCTTCGCCGGTTACCATAGCAGTTACTTAAAGGTTGATATTAAGGAAAGACTTATAGAAAGAAGGGAAGAAAGAAAATGAGAAAGAGAGAAAGAAAGAAAGAAAGAAAAGAAAGAAAAGAGATAAAAAAGATGAATGAAAGAGAAAGATGAAACGTAAGATACTTTGTCATTTATGCAGAAACACACAGGGAATCATAACTTTATCTTGGAACGAATAAAACCAAATAGAAAACTAGTCTGTCTTAGGCATCAGAGACTCATAACGTTAACATTCACTACGATATGGTATTCTCTTTAAGTCATGGTAGTGAAGTAACATGTAATTCGTAACTTCGGTGCATAACAAACAATGATCCTTCTACTTACACTCCAGCACTTCCTCTTGGTTTGAGTAGACTGACCTTTCAATTCAGTATCACGCGTATAATCTGCATTTCCTTTTGCCATATTCTTATCATTAACTTCTGTATCACGCAACTTCCCTCGTCCATTCCTATTCGTTACAACAGTTCCTTTTGTCCCGAATATCCTTCTATTTCTATCACACGCATATTTTCCCTTCGTCCACTCGTACACAATCAAATATTTTCCTCTTGCCTGATATACTAACCTTTTAACTCATTATCACACGAATTATCTCCCCACTTGTCAAGCTGTGGCCGACCATCAGGCCCCACCAAGAAAGCCTAACCGGTGTCATAGGCAGAAACGTTGAAAAAAAGTCACTGGTATTCACAGCAAGCGCATAATGTAAAACGCTCTCTACCTTCCTTTATGCCCGCCTTCCTGCCTGTTCCCCTTCCTTGTTTTCCTTCCAAGCTTCCCTTATTTTTCCTCTTTCCACTCTCTGCTCCCGCCTTCCCGTCTGTCTGTCTTTCCTTCTCTGTTTTCCCTTCGCTGTACAGCATGACCCTTAAATTATAGGTATGTCTGGGTTTAAGGACAGACTGCCAAGAGAAGGCCATATGCTCCGTTTGTTCTCTAAATATATGGAGATCTTGGTAAGTTTCCCCTTTTCCATTCAGCTTCGTAAGATCCGCAGATACATACAGTCAACCAAAGTCTAAAGATCTTGCAGTTAAACACGTAGAATACATACAAATGCCCAACCATTTTCCATATTCCAAACCGATACGGACACATATTTAGGTAAAACCATTTCGGATACACATGTACGATAAACCATTTTCCATACGCCAGACCAGTACGGACACATACGTAGGTTAACCCATTTCGGATACATACATATGCCCAACCATTTTCCACACGCCAGACCAGTACGGACACATACGCAGGTTAACCCATTTCGGATACATACATATGCCCAACCATTTTTCATACGCCAAACCAGAACGGACACATACGTAAGTTAAACCATTTCGGATACATACATATGCCCAACCATTTTCCACACGCCAGACCAGTACAGACACATATGCAGGTTAACCCATTTCGGATACACACGTACGCTAAACCATTTTCCATACGCTAAACCGGTACGGACACATACGCAGGTTAAACCACTTCGAATACACACTTTACGCTGAATCACACACCAACCACACCTTCTCGCCTCCCCCAATCACAGCTCAGTAACCGTACGACATCACGACCCATGCCGGCGTCCCTACCTCTTGTACGACTTATCTTTGTTATCTCCCCTTATCACTTTTCATCACTGCAATAAAGAGTGTCCCTGCAGGGTATGTAATCTGTAACTATCGCTTACCTTACTACATACGAGAGGGGATGGTGATAACAGCGTCGTCGTCGCCCGTCTGTCTGTCTGTCTGTCCGTCTGTCTGTCTGTCTTAGATTTACAGTTAGGAGATTACAAAATGTTATACCAAGGCGAAGCTTGCAAGGGACTGAGGGTCGTACTTTTAAACATTTCTGCGCCCAAGAACACGTAATTTACTTGTCTTTCGTGGGAGTTTAGGGCATTTCCAGGGGTAGTTTTATGACCCTGGTGGTAGTTTGACCCTTCTTCTGTGCCATGAACCTTAAAAAAACACTTATGAAAACCAGATTGATCCTCTCTTTGACCTTTAGAAATAGTTGATGTGAGAAGCGATGGTGTCTTAAAATATGGCCCTGAGTTCACATTCCAGACTCATCCTTATTACTCAGAATGAAAAGGTGGCCTGCTTGAAGACTTACCCTGAGAGACCCTAGGGCTTAACTGGCGTCGTAGGGTGGGTGAGGCAACGCACCCCCCCCTCCCCCCCCCGGATAACTTGAAAATAGTTAGGTATCATATATAAAATTTTCCGACCCTTCCTTTGACCAAGTTTCCGTTCCCTAATCCACCAATCCGTGCAGCTCGGTAGAATTTTCAAAGCCAAATGCAACTTTTTTATGTTATCATGTATTTCAGCATTAAACTAGCGCAGATAGCTATGTGTGGCATCTATGTTATTCTACCTTGTTTCTAGACTATGAACTCTGCAGTATACATCTATGTTCTATACCACTCCTACAATAAGACAATTCAAGGCCACTCGTCGGTTTTTTAGGGGTGAAAGAATGAAGATGCTGGTGAACTCTTGCATTAGGAATATGGACAACACAATTCAAGGCCACTCGTCGGTTTTTAGGGGTGAAAGAATGAGGATGCTGGTGAACTCTTGCATTAGGAATATGGACAACACAATTCAAGGCCACTCGTCAGTTTTTTAGGGGTGAAAGAATGAAGATGCTGGTGAACTCTTGCATTAGGAATATGGACAACACAATTCAAGGCCACTCGTCAGTTTTTTAGGGGTGAAAGAATGAAGATGCTGGTGAACTCTTGCATTAGGAATATGGACAACAAAATTCAAGGCCACTCGTCGGTTCTTAGGGGTGAAAGAATGAAGATGCTGGTGAACTCTTGCATTAGGAATATGGACAACACAATTTAAGGCCACTCGTCAGTTTTTTAGGGGTGAAAGAATGAGGATGCTGGTGAACTCTTGCATTAGGAATATGGACAACACGATTCAAGGCCACTCGTCGTTTTTTTAGGGGTGAAAGAATGAGGATGCTGGCGAACTCTTGCATTAGGAATATGGACAGCACAATTCAAGGCCACTCGTTTTCCTACTTCCCATAATGTTGAGTTTCTAGGCTATGGACTGTTGTATCCATCTATGTTCTACCACTTCCTATTGTATTAAGTTCTTGTCAATGGATTCCGCAATACTCATCTATGTCCTACTTCTTTTAATACTGAGCTCGTGTCTGCTTGCTTGCTTGCTCTGTTGGGTAAAAAGTCCACTTCCTCACCCAAGCGTTTTTTTCGCCTCAACAAAAACCCGCGGCAGCAAAAAGAAAGAACGTGTAAGAAGCGGCAAAACAACGATGACCTCATGAAGAAGATATAAAAACGAGCCAACGGGATCGCGATCGGCCCAGACCGCACGTTGCTCTGGTTCGGTTGTGACTGCGCCTTGCTCTCGCAGACTCTGGTAGCGCGCGATCGGAGAGGTGAGGCGGGAGAAGGTCCATATTCTTAAACGTATCGGGCTCCCATGACTATTCCCCGGGCCACAGAGAAGATTAACTTGGTTTTCATGGGTGATTGTCCCGCTCAAGATGTAGAGGCTGCGTAAAACCATCCCCAGTATCACAAAGTAGTCCATGAAAATCCCAGTTACTTCTACGAGAGGTTTTTTTGAACAGGCGATCCGAGGTGTCGATACGTTTAAGAATAAGGGCGTAAGGGACCTTGCAACACATATAAACACACACAGGCCTTATACCACACCCTAACACCCTCTTATACCCTTTTGAAAGAAGCCTCTATCGCCCTCTAAGGAAGTGATATCAAGTGTTCGTCAAGTGCTCACCGGAAGGGTCAAGTTGGCTACGTCAGGATGGCCGAGTGGACGGAGTGGCGACGAAGGTGGCGGTGTCTCAGCGTGGCCGCCGTGCTACTAGTAACCTCGGCCCGCCCCAGCACCTCCGCCTCCCTACCAGGTTAGAAAAAAGTGGTCCAGGAGTGAGAGAAAAAAGAATGTGTACCTGTCCCTCTGAGTCGGTAAACGAGATGTATTCAAATGTCAGGTGTTAGTGTTACGCAGTGGTAAAGTATTGAATCTCTATGTTGTGTGTGCTTCAGAGTCCAAGGATGCCGCGGGGTCTGAGTCTTCCCGCGTCCAGCCTCAAAACACCAGTGAGTCCTCGGTGCTTGAAGGGAACACCGCCGTGACCAAAGAAGAACTGGAAACTACAACACTCGAAGCAACAGCGGACGCAGATACGGAGAGTGACACGGCCCAGGACACTCTCAACAAATACACGAAAAATGACACCGACGATCAAGCTCAGACTCCACCCAAGCGAAGTAACGCCACATACCTCACCTCCTCAGCGAATGTGGTCACTCTGGCGGAGGTGAAGAGACGAATGGCACAAAACAAGATCAGTATGGAGGACTTTCACCCAGAAGTTGTTGAGAGTGAGCTTCAGCAACTCTTAGCCTTCTTCGACCGTGAGTTCAAGGTTCAAAGTTAGTGATCAGTTCCGATATGATTGCAGGAGCTAAGTGTCTCAGTGATTGGTGGAGTTCTGTACCTAAATTATCGCAGTAGCTTCGTACGTAAATCAATGCACGAGTTCAGTACCTATATATGACTGCAGGAGCTCAGTACCTTAGTGAATGCAGGAGTTTAATACCTGTATGTTATGCTTGCAGGAGCTCAGTACCTATACATGACTGCAGGAGCTCAGTACCTTAGTGAATGCAGGAGTTTAATACCTGTATATTATGCTTGCAGGAGTTCAGTACCTATATATGACTGCAGGAGCTCTACCAGTGACACATAAGAAAATACTAACTAGAAAACCATAAACTCAGTAAACTTTCAGTGCAAAAAGAACTAGACATCGTTTGAATTGCACATTATATTATAGGACACATGAAGCTCAATAAACCCTTCGTGCAAAAAGGATTAGGCGTCAAGTTCGAGATACACATTATATTATGCAGTTACTATTTGAGTCTATTAATATTGTCTTTCCCTATGGCTCGGTGGTATGTGACGTGCCTCAAACTCAGTATATACACTCCCAATGCATGAAGATAACAGGGGTCTAGTTTAAGTCAGTATTAATAATCTTGTGTCTATCCTTATGGCTCAATGGTATGTGACGTGCCTCAAACTCAGTACTCTCCCAATGCATGAAGATAACAGGGGTCTAGTTTGAGTCAGTATTAATAATCTTGTGTCTATCCTTATGGCTCAATGGTATGTGACGTGCCTCAAACTCAGTACTCTCCCAATGCATGAAGATAACAGGCGTCTAGTTTAAGTCAGTATTAATAATCTTGTGTCTATCCCTATGGCTCGATGGTTTGTGACGTGCCTCAAACTCAGTCTATACACCCCCAATGCATAAAGATAACAGGCGTCTAGTTTGAGTCAGTATTAATAATCTTGTGTCTATCCTTATGGCTCGATGGTCTGTGACGTGCCTCAAACTCAGTCTTTACACTCCCAATGCATAAAGATAACAGGGGTCTAGTTTAAGTCAGTATTAATAATCTTGTGTCTATCCTTATGGCTCAATGGTCTGTGTCTTGCCTGAGTGCAGCGGCCAAGCAGAACGGGAGGAGCGACCCACCACCCAACATGAGTCTGTGGGAGTACCTGGTGAACTACGTGACTGGTACAGCACATCCTCCCCCGCGGCTTGAGTTACGGCAGTCTTACTTGAAGGGTGCGTATATAGGGCAGTGCTATATTCACCCGGGAAAGGGGAAACACTAAACACCGGCCTCTTGCAGACTCCTTACGTTCTTATGTTCTAACGCTTTGAAATACACCACTAACATTATTACATCCTCGGCCGCTACGTCTTTCTGTAGGTTTGTTCATTATTAATTTTAGGTTGTCGCTGTATGGGCTTCAACAGTGAGCGATTCGTCTTCCTATAGCTTTGTTTATTATAAGATTTAGATTATCGTGCGGCTTCAACAGTGAGCGATTCGTCTTCCTATAGCTTTGTTTATTATAAGATTTAGATTATCGTGCGGCTTCAACAGTGAGCGATTCGTCTTTCTATAGCTTTGTTTATTATAAGATTTAGATTATCGTGCGGCTTCAACAGTGAGCGATTCGTCTTCCTATAGCTTTGTTTATTATAAGATTTAGATTATCGTGCGGCTTCAACAGTGAGCGATTCGTCTTCCTATAGCTTTGTTTATTATAAGATTTAGATTATCGTGCGGCTTCAACAGTGAGCGATTCGTCTTCCTATGGCTTTGTGTATTAGTATTTGTAGAGCATGATAACTTTACCTTATAGTTTATGCTTTCTGCTTTAATATACGCTCATGAGAAAATAGGAAACACTACACGCTAACACTTTGAAATACACCACTAATATCAAACAACTCACATCCTTCGCTGCTCCAATTACGTCAGTCTTACTTGAAAGGTGTGTATATAGGAGAGCTCTCTTTCACCTCTATGTTACGCTCGTGAGTAAAGAGGAAACACTACACACTAACACCTTGAAATACCTCACTATGATATCAAACAACTCCTCCCCTGCTCAGTTACGTCAGTCTTACATAAAAGGTGCGTGACGCTGTATAAAGGTTACTCAAGTACTCACTCTCCTAGCCTCTGCGCTCGGAGGGAGAGAGAGAACATTCAACACTGACCCCATGACATACATCACTATATAGCATCAAACAACACGTCTTCCCCAGCGGCTACAGTTCCGTCAGTCCTACTTGAGAGGTGCGTTGGGTAGCTTACTGGCCCATGTGTGCACCGCTACAACGCTTGGAATAAGGAGGAAGGCATCAAACACTAACACATTAAAACAGACATCACTAGCATTGAAAGGAGCATCTGAAACCTCTATAAACATGAGTCTTACTAAGGGGTCAGGGCTCATCTTGTTCAATGGTATGCGTAGAGGTGACTGTTAGCCCGCAGCCTCTTCTACAATATAAAAACGTTAACAGGAACGATATAAATAAAGGTTAAGGTGAAGTTAGGTAGTCATATACTAACTATTACGCCAGAAGGAAAGATCGTTAAATATATGATACCAGAATACAGAGTGAGTGTAATCATATCCTTCCCGCTTGTTACATAATCCTTACGAGCAAATAAGGAACAGAAAAAAAAGAAAATAACCGGTCCCCGAGAAGGCTGCCGGGAACAAACTGACCCACTCCGGGGACGCGCGATTCAAAGCGAGGACAGGTTTTAGTATAATGACAAAATAAACCCACAAATAAAGTGAAGTCTCGCCCATTCGCTTTTGATACGGGGAAAGTGAGGAGAAACTACGAAGGCCAAGAGCGGTGGTGACCAAGACATTCGAACTAACGAGACTGCAAAGATTTACATAGATTTACATAGACCACACAGACCCTATGGTTCAAACTAGGTGGTCTGTCCTTGAACCTACGTACGTGAAATTATATTAGATCAAGAGAGAGAGAGAGAGAGAGAGAGAGAGAGAGAGAGAGAGAGAGAGAGAGAGAGAGAGAGAGAGAGGAGGGGGGTATAGGGACGAAAGTCGGGTCATTCGGTCAGAGGTGAGAGAGAGAGAGAGAGAGAGAGAGAGAGAGAGAGAGAGAGAGAGAGAGAGAGAGAGAGAGAGAGAGAGAGAGAGAGAAGCCCCCTGAAAGTGTAAAAAAGAAAACACTTAAAACGAAAAAAAAGA
This sequence comes from Eriocheir sinensis, assembly GCF_024679095.1. Classification (NCBI taxonomy): domain Eukaryota; kingdom Metazoa; phylum Arthropoda; class Malacostraca; order Decapoda; family Varunidae; genus Eriocheir; species Eriocheir sinensis. Next base: position 6,430,292 of record NC_066578.1, on the reverse strand, counting down.
AGGAAAGAAAAACACAATCACGAACTTGCACGGATATTTTTTTCTCCCTCAACCTTTTTTTTAACAACAATAAATATTTCAATTCAACCTTTTTCTCCCTCCTTCGCAGTGGAGAGACCCGCCCCACTGCACCCATGCGAGACAGTGCCGGGAGACTACAATGAGTGGTAAGGACGAGCCCAGTGTTACCAGCGCGGCCATAAACCTTAGGGGCAGCATTCCCAGACGCTTCCGCTTCCTACGTCAACTCTTCCTAAAGGCCGAAGGAGAGATAGATAAATTGTTGGGTAGATAGATAGATATAGATAGATCGGGTTGTAGTGAGTGGTTTTAAGGTTCATGGTGCAGAAGAAGGGTCAGACTAACAACAGGATCATAAAACTACACAAGAAAGAGATATATAGATAGATATAGATAGATAGACACACAGAAAGATAGATAGATCGGGTTGTACGAGTGTTTTTTTTATTCATGGTGCAGAAGAAGGGTCAAACTAACAACAGGATCATAAAACTACACAAGAGATAGATAAATAGATAGATATAGATACATACACACAGACAGATAGATAGATCGGGTTGTAGTGAGTGGTTTTAAGGTTCATGGTGCAGAAGAAGGGTCAGACTAACATCAGGATCATAAAACTACTCATGGATATACTAACACAATCTCTACGAAAGCCTAATCAAATATGAGTGTTTAAATCTCGTGTTTAAATCGGGTCCGCATGAGTTATCTATTTCAATTTCCATGTTCATATTACAAAAGCCTTGTCAAACTATCATTAGGCTTATAAAACTGCATATGGAAAGACCCACCACAACTTCGGAAGCCTTGGAAGTTGTAATGTTTATAGAATATGGGACATGATATTTACCACAAAGAATCGTCATGCGTTCTGCTTCTATATATACGTCTCTTTGGTAAATATATAGGTTACATAACTCGTAGCTGATTGGTCTATATATTATCAATGTTTTAATTTGTTTTCAGATTCTCAGTACAAGCAATTGAGAAGGATACGTATTTCTCAGACTGTTGTTCATGTGTACCTTTGTATTAATATAGATTAGGGCGTAAAACGATTGGTCATTCTCGTTCATGATCGTCTGAAGAATTATGTTTAAATTTAAGGTCATTTCTATAACTATCTCCCTATATTTATCTATTTGCCTATATCATCTGTCTGCCTGTGTTTATCTATCTATCTATCTGAATGAATGGTGGAGGACATCTTCAAAACAAGTCTTTGGCCAATATGGTGGGCGATACATATGCTTTGTAATACGCTGATTTGTTTGTCCATTAAATGTTGCACTTTTGGCCCCGACAGGTTCCGTGAGGCTGCCCCGCTGCGGGTGGTGGTGGCCGGCGGGGGCGTGGCTGGCCTGGCCGCCCTCACCTCCCTCCTCAGGCTGCAGGTGCCCGATGTGCTCCTTCTTGAGGCCACTGACCGGATAGGCGGCCGAGTGAAGACAGTCAGACACGGTGAGCTAAGTGGGGGAGCGCCAGACAGTGGGGGGGACCTCGATTTACGTATTAAAACCGGGTAGCATCGGGGATCATGTTTCTTATTGGTCCCTCTAAGCGAGAAAAATGAGAAAAAAATCATCACTCATACAGACAATTTCATGATATATATCAAAGCATTTCTGATAAGTTTATGTATCATCTGTTTTGGGGGGTTTATATCATGGCACAAATTTGGCCCGTCGCTGCTACACGGTAAAGCCACAAATTTGGCCCGTCGCTGCTACCGGGTTAACGAGGGATGCAGATGTGAGGGATTAAGCTAACTCATTGTACACCCACTTGCTTACGATACTTCTTGTCTGCTTGTCATCTTACTCTTTCACTCGTTAGCTTTATTATCGGGATTCTATTACTGTGCAAAATTCATCAGTCATTTCAAATTCATGTCAAAGTTTATTTTTGGTTCCAGTTTGAAGATTAAGGGTCATAAAAAACTTTTGGTCCGCGTTTTGAGACCAGAGATAAATTAGTAACAAGAATGAAACTGTTAATCACATTGAAATGATGAAGTATGATATGTGAAGTATGATATAACAACTATATTGAGGAGACCTGGCCTAACCATAAACCTATTTCCAACTTATTATAACTATACTCCACTACAATTTGGTTTGCTCTCTGGTGTGAAAATAATGAAACTGTGTACATTAATGGATACTTCAATAACTGCTAGTGGATTGCTAAGGCTTAGTAACTGCAATCACTGGGTTCATCATTCTCTATGCCCGGCAGGTGAGTGGGTAGCCGAGGAGGGTCCCAGTGTGATCCAGGGTCGTCGCGAGAGTCCCTTGTACTACATCGCCCAGGAGGAGGGAAGCCTGGGCCCACCTGTTCATAACGTGCTTCAGGGTGAGGATGCTTGAGCTGGCATCTTTATGGCATATTTATTGGTAGTGTTAAGAGCCTAATAACATAATAAAGCAAATGTAAACGCTGCCTTCTTGTGGACAGCCGAGATGGTGGTGACGAGCAGAGGGGATTCGGTGCCTCGAGCGGTCACGGAGCTTCACGCCGGGGTTCAGCAGCGCCTGTACCACGCCCTCAGTAGCGGGGAGCTTGAGCAGTACTACGGCCGCTCGCTGGGGGACTTCCTAAGCAGCAGGTGAGTCTGGAAAACATTACTGAAGAACGACATGCATTCTTTAGTTGTGCATGAGACTGATTGATAATATTGGGGTTCCATAAAGTACGGTTCGAGATTCTAGATCCTACTTGCGATATACATTCTTGTGCATTAGACGGATTGATAATATAGGGTTCCATAAGTGCGGTTCGAGAATCTAGATACTACTTGCGATATACATTCTTGTGCATTAGACGGATTGATAATATAGGGTTCCATAAAGTGCGGTTCGAGAATCTAGATACTACTTGCGATATGCATTCTTGTGCATTTGACAGACTGATAAACATTATATTGGGGTTTGAGATACTAAGATTGCTACTTGCTGAGAATAATACAATGATAAACATACTTGACTGACTGATTGATATTATATTGGGGTTTCTTAAAGTACGGTTCGAGACAGATTGCTTGCATTCTTTACCTGAGCATTAGAGTGAATGATTAGATTGTGGTTTCTGAAAAGCCGATTTGATAAAGATTGCTACTTGGTTCATTACTTGTATTCTCAAACACAATCGGCCCTCACAACCACTATCTCCAAGGGTCACAGGAGATTAGTCGGGTTCTCTGAGTGCTTTTTACGTTCATGGTGTAGATACCTTGTCAAACTATCACTATGCTCTTTAAAACTGTCCATAGAAATACCCACAACCTCCTCTACGAAAGTCTTATCAAATGTGTGTGTGTGAGCCTTGAAATGTTTGAGAATGCTATACTTGTGTCAGACGGTGGGGGGCACGGAGCTCTGAGTATGCTTTTTTATACATTTTTATAAGTTTTTATACTCTGCCTCTCGTCTTCGTCTTATCACGCGGAAATACTCGTGTAAACGTACAGATTTTAATGATTTTCTAAGGCAAGTTTCAGGAGTCTTCAGAGTAGGTCGTGAGGTTAATGCTTTAAGCTAGTGGGTCATAATTAGGAGTTTTAATGGCACTGTGTTGGACCTTTCATGATTTTAATGAGACCAATCGTGTGGCCGGCAGGCATCAGGAGCTGTGGGGGCCGGCGAGGGACTTGAGTGACCGGGCCGCGTCCCAGCACATCGTTCATCAGGCAAGTTTTTTATACTGAATCCTTGTGTGAATCGTGATATGAGTATTTACTTTTTTTCACAAATTTACTGGAAAAATTAGACTTCTTGAATCTGTTTCCCATTAACCATTCTTACAATAAAAAGTCTGTGAAATTTGGGTTACGAAAGTATAGCGTTGAACGAATTGGGTGTTCGCTAAGTGGGGTTCGTTGAAGAGTTTGGAGCAGTTTCATATAGTATAGTTCACCAATCAGCGTCTCTCTCTCTCTCTCTCTCTCTCTCTCTCTCTCTCTCTCTCTCTCTCTTCTAATGACGTGATTCCCTCTACCAGGCCATAAACTCCAAATTCGGGTCCTGGAGTTGGTTCAATGTGTCTGCCAGAGATGTCGACAACCTGGAGGTGGGACGCGATCACTCGTGGCTTGGTGGCATGGATGGCCTGGTGAATGCCCTGCTGGTGAGGCCTGTCTCTCTCTCTCTCTCTCTCTCTCTCTCTCTCTCTCTCTCTCGTTGATATGCTAATTTCCTTTGCAAACTTTCCTTTACAAACTTTCCTTACAAGCTGAATTCACTTACAAACTTCCATTACAAGATCTACAAGTTAATTTCCCTTATGAACTTCCTATTGCTTGGTTTTATATGCCTCCACAGGATCAGGTACCGCAAGGACAGGTGAAGATGCTCAGTCCTGTGTGCCGAGTGTATTGGGACCTTCCCGGGGGCCGCCAAGCCCTGGTGGTGTCTGCCGATGGGTCCTCCTACCTGGCTGAGCGGGTACTGGTGATGCTCCCGCTGGGTGTGCTGCAGGAACAACACCATCGGATGTTCGTTCCGCCGCTGCCCACCACCCTCTCCAGAGCTCTGATGGCGAGTGTTAAAAAAAAAGGATGGTAGATCTTAACACTTTGACTGCGTATTTCCCTCCAGAAGACATCACCAAGCTACAGGAATGGAACAAAAAGTGGCTGCTACAATTCAATGAAGAAAAATGTAAAGTCCTGCATCTTGGGAGGGGATATCCAGCACACCAATACCACATGAGAAACACTCCACTATCCACCACAGAGACAGAGAAAGACCTGGGAGTGTATGTTACCAGGCTACCAGTGAAGGGATATCCAGCACACCAATACCACATGGGAAACACTCCACTATCCACCACAGAGACAGAGAAAGACCTGGGAGTGTATGTTACCAGGCTACCAGTGAAGGGATATCCAGCACACCAATACCACATGGGAAACACTCCACTATCCACCACAGAGGCAGAGAAAGACCTGGGAGTGTATGTTACCAGGCTACCAGTGAAGGGATATCCAGCACACCAATACCACATGGGAAACACTCCACTATCCACCACAGAGACAGAGAAAGACCTGGGAGTGTATGTTACCAGGCTACCAGTGAAGGGATATCCAGCACACCAATTCCACATGGGAAACACTCCACTATCCACCACAGAGACAGAGAAAGACCTGGGAGTGTATGTTACCAGGCTACCAGTGAAGGGATATCCAGCACACCAATACCACATGGGAAACACTCCACTATCCACCACAGAGACAGAGAAAGACCTGGGAGTGTATGTTACCAGGCTACCAGTGAAGGGATATCCAGCACACCAATACCACATGGGAAACACTCCACTATCCACCACAGAGACAGAGAAAGACCTGGGAGTGTATGTTACCAGGCTACCAGTGAAGGACTATCCAGCACACCAATACCACATGGGAAACACTCCACTATCCACCACAGAGACAGAGAAAGACCTGGGAGTGTATGTTACCAGGCTACCAGTGAAGGGATATCCAGCACACCAATACCACATGGGAAACACTCCACTATCCACCACAGAGACAGAGAAAGACCTGGGAGTATGTTACCAGGCTACCAGTGAAGGGATATCCAGCACACCAATACCACATGGGAAACACTCCACTATCCACCACAGAGACAGAGAAAGACCTGGGAGTGTATGTTACCAGGCTACCAGTGAAGGCGAAATCCGTGCCAATCGCAGCGGACGGGTTAAGAGAATTATAAATAGGATCTAGGAGAGATAAGCATATACATTTTAGCATCTGGGAAGGGAAAGAGAAATGATGGAAATGAAAAAGGAAGAAAACTGATGGATGAAATAATATATACCCAATTCAAGGAGAGAGATTACAGGACATGAAGCTTCAGGTGTTTCAGTTGAGAATCGAGTCAAGCCCAGTTTAAGAATTGTATAATCGTAGTCTCCCACTTTTTAAGACTGCATGTTAACCTATCTTCTATGTAGGAGTGATTAGCCATCTCCATCTCCATCAGTTTTCTTTCTTTTTCATTTCCATCATTTCTCTTTCCCTTCCTAGATGCTAAAATGTATATGCTTATCTCTCCTGGTACCTACTTCCCTTAACCCGTCCGCTACGATTGGCAAGGATTTCGCCTTCACTGGTAACCTGGTAACATACACTCCCAGGTCTTTCTCTGTCACTGTGGTGGATAGTGGAGTGTTTCCCATGTGGTATTGGTGTGCTGGATATCCCTTCACTGGTAGCCTGGTAACATACACTCCCAGGTCTTTCTCTGTCTCTGTGGTAGATAGTGGAGTGTTTCCCATGTGGTATTGGTGTGCTGGATATCCCTTCACTGGTAGCCTGCAACACACTCCCAGGTCTTTCTCTGTCTCTGTGGTAGATAGTGGAGTGTTTCCCATGTGGTATTGGTGTGCTGGATATCCCTTCACTGGTAGCCTGGTAACATACACTCCCAGGTCTTTCTCTGTCACTGTGGTGGATAGTGGAGTGTTTCCCATGTGGTATTGGTGTGCTGGATATCCCTTCCCTGGTACCCTGGTAACATACACTCCCAGGTCTTTCTCTGTCTCTGTGGTGGATAGTGGAGTGTTTCCCATGTGGTATTGGTGTGGTGGATATCCCTTCACTGGTAGCCTGGTAACATACACTCCCAGGTCTTTCTCTGTCTCTGTGGTGGATAGTGCTTCCCATGTGGTGTCCCATGTATGGTGTGCTGGATATCCCTTCACTGGTAGCCTGGTAACATACACTCCCAGGTCTTTCTCGGTCTCTGTGGTGGATAGTGGAGTGTTTCCCATGTGGTATTGGTGTGCTGGATATCCCTTCACTGGTAGCCTGGTAACATACACTCCCAGGTCTTTCTCTGTCTCTGTGGTGGATAGTGGAGTGTTTCCCATGTGGTATTGGTGTGCTGGATATCCCTTCACTGGTAGCCTGGTAACATACACTCCCAGGTCTTTCTCTGTCTCTGTGGTGGATAGTGGAGTGTTTCCCATGTGGTATTGGTGTGCTGGATATCCCCTCCTTGAATTGGGTATATATATTATTTCATCTCCATCAGTTTTCTTTCCTTTTCATTTCCATCATTTCTCTTCCCCTTCCCAGATGCTAAAATGTACTCATCTCTCCGGGTATTTATAATTCGTTACAAGTTGTGAGGGATTCAACATTGTTTTTTCTAAGCCATTTATAAGTGCAAAACTTGGTGCATCACTGTTATATTTAATATTTTATTCACATAAGAGAACACACATGTTTTGGGACTAGATTTGTACATTAATCTAAACACTTTGATGCTGGGTGATGACATTTTGTATATTCTCAACTTTTCATTGATGTTCCACACCTGTTTAACTTGTGTAGTTGTTGTTGTTCATGAATGTTATTAGTACCTATGATTAAGTGTATTTCCTCTCTTGTCGTACTTCATTCACATACTCAAGAGAACACATTTTGGGACTAGATTTGTACATTAATCTAAACACTTTGATGCTGGGTGATGACATTTTGTATATTCTCAACTTTTTATTAATGTTCCACACCTGTTTCACTTGTGTAATTGTTGTTGTTCAGAATGTTAGTACCTATGATTAAGTGTATTTCCTCTCTTGTCATGCAGGCTGTGGCATCCGGGTCCGCCAACAGACTCAACCTGGGCTGGGCCGTGCCGTGGTGGGGCAGCAAGCCCTTCTACATGGTGGTCTTCTGGAAGAACAACGATTTCCCTCCAGAAATGGTATGCCTGCTATGATGCTACTAATAGTATTTCATCAGTAATTCTAAATTGTTTTAAAATTGCGGTTTTTTGTTTTGATATATTAAAAACTTTAGTCATGAAATAGCACCAGTCTTTACATAAATAGACAGAGAACTTGCAGCCGTACTAAAAAATAAAAGCTGTATTCCGTTTTATACATTGTTATGCATCATTAAAATCTGAACGTCTCATTTTCTACATTAATTACATTTGTTGGGTTTAATATGACAGAGTGCTTCAGCTGCACACAAGATGTAGGCAATTCATTTCCTATCAAGTTCATTTCTCATAACATCCTCATTGGTGTTTCAAGCTGCTTAGAGTTGCCTTTCAAGAGTATATGGCCATGCAGACTGGTCCATGGCTGCCTTCATTGGTGTTTCAAGCTGCTTAGAGTTGCCTTTCAAGAGTATATGGCCATGCAGACTGGTCCATGCCTGTCTTCATTGGTGTTTCAAGCTGCTTAGAGTTGCCTTTCAAGAGTATATGGCCATGCAGACTGGTCCATGCCTGTCTTCATTGGTGTTTCAAGCTGCTTAGAGTTGCCTTTCAAGAGTATATGGTCATGCACACTGGTAACTGTCCACGTCTGTCTCCAATCTCCCCCAGGACTGGGTGTCGAACATCGTGAAGGTGAGGAGCACCGACCACCACTCCGCCATGCTGGAGATGACTGTAACGGGCGAGGCGTCGAGTATAATGGAGACGCTCAAACCAGAAACAATCATCTCCCACCTTGTCACCTTCCTCCGAGCCACCAACAAGAAGAACATCGTGCCTTTGCCGCTGTTCTTCCACAGGTCTGGATTTCTCTTATCTCCTGTTGAGGGTTCAGTATAAGCCCCTAATTCTACCTTATAACTGTAAGAATCTGCCCATGCTGATAATATTCCAAGCAACAGATCCTCAACCTCAAGGAAAAGAATGTGTAAATCAAACTAGTCTGATCATAGGAGTGACATTTCTTGTGATCTCTCTTTCAGCCACCTCTTTCGATTCTTTTTTTAGGAGCAGCGAGTAGCGGGCTTTTTTTTTATAATTATTGTTTCCTTTTTGTGTGCCCTTGAGCTGTCTCCTTTGTTGTAAAAAAAAAAAAAGAACCAAATTTATCAGTGAATTAGAGAAATATAGTGAACATGGAGGACAAAATTACGTTCTAGTCAATGCACTAATACAATAATGCACATATAGATCCTGCCATTTCCTTCTTAACCCGGTAGCAGCGGGGATCATGTTTCTAAATGGTTCCCCCAAGCGAGAAGAATGAGAAAAAATCATCACTCACACAAACCATTTCATAATATACATCAATGCATTTGTGATCAGTTTATGCATCATCTATTTTTGGGGGGTTTATATCATGGCACAAATTTGGCCCATCGCTGCTACACGGTAAAGCCACAAATTTGGCCCGTCGCTGCTACACGGTAAAGCCACAAATTTGGCCCGTCGCTGCTACATGGTAAAGCCACAAATTTGGCCCGTCGCTGCTACTGGGTTAATCCGTGACTCGCTATCCTCATAAGGGAAGAACCGACACAAAGATCCTGTCATTTGTTTTTAATCTCTATCTCATTATCACCGTCTACAGGAAGAACTGAATCATCTCTATTAGACCCATTATCCCCCGCAGGTCCAAGTGGTGTGAGAACAAGTGGGCGCGAGGGTCCTACCAGTCCTATGCGGTCCCAGGGAAGGGCGGACTCCACCTCCAGGATCGCTCTTCACTTGTAGAGCTTCGCAACTCCAAGAAGATTCAGGTGAGTGCAATGTTGGGGTGATTGCATGATTAATAAATTTTCATATACGTGATACTCTTCAGGCTTTCATTATGTACATGGTTCTCCCTACTGCTCCATACCACTGTTTTGCTCCTGATTTGATAGTGGTACAACAGAGGTTCTTTTTGATGTCTTGTTTATATTTCCTTATCAGAGAGAAACTATAACCATACATGTCAGCTGTTGTATTGTAGTAACCGTTTCATTGTGGTCCCTCTAGAAGCTGTGTGTCAAGTAACTGAGCAGCCTTACAAACAGGGAAACTTAACCCGGTAGCAGCGGGGATCGTGTTTCTTAATGGTCCCTCCAAGCGAGAAAAACGAGAAAAAATCACCCCTCACACAAACCATTTCATAATACATATCAACGCATTTGTGATCAGATTATGTATCATCTATTTTTGGGGTTTATGTCATGGCACAAATTTGGCCCGTCGCTGCTACATGGTAAAGCCACAAATTTGGCCCGTCGCTGCTACATGGTAAAGCCACAAATTTGGCACGTTGCTGCTACCGGGTTAAATGATGTGTATGTTATTCCCCAGCCTGTCTTCTTCGGGGGCGAGCACACCTCCAGTGACCGCTTTGGCACAGTGGATGGGGCCTTTGTGTCTGGGGTGGAGGCAGCGCTCTGGGCGGCGGGTCAGCTGGAGCAGGTAAGCCAACCCTTTTATTAATTTATAGTTAGGATTGGGGTGAAAGCAAGAGTGTCATAACTTACACCTAGAAATTGTAGTCTGAAACAAACTTAAGACTTGTAGCAAAATCCATGTACTGAAATTGATATGGTACACGATATCCGCATGTCACAGCGAAAGGTTTAAGCCATGAAAAATGTTGTTCTTGGGTGTGTGTGGGTATATTCAACAGCCGTAAAAAAAAGATACAAGGTTTCCTCCCAACAGTTAACAACGGTAATGGCAAATCTGAAATTATATCGGATGATTCTCGTAAGTCATTAACCCGGTAGCTGCGGGGATCATGTTTCTAAATGGTCACTCTAACCGAGAAAAATGAGAAAAAATCCTCACTCACACAAAGCATTTCATAATATATATCAATGCATCTGTGATCAGTTTATGCATCATCTATTTTGGGGGGTTTATATCATGGCACAAATTTGGCCCGTCGCTGCTACCGGGTTAATGGTGAGGGTCCACTGTTATGCCACCGTTTTGGTAAACAAACTGATGGAGATTTCGTTTTCAAATTCCAGGAAAAAAAGAAAAACAGTGGATCAAAATCTAACTGTCCAAAGCCCAGACTAGTGACTTACAGAGACCTAATACACTCTAGCAACCACTTCCAAAGCTTGCCCTCTTGTGACGATGCTGAGGCAGGGGTATCCTCCAGTACTCAGCTTTCCAAGGAGAGGAAAAAGATGAAGAAGAGAAGGAAAATGAATGAGCAATCTCAGAATCCTCCACAAAGCTCTTCTCAAAAATCTAAACTACCAACAAGTCCTGAGCTGAGGGAACATTTGGCTTTGAAGACGGTGAGTAGTCCGGCCTCAGGTGCAGAGGTAGTTATAGACAAGCTTACCAGTGAGGAAACATCGGATATGAGGGTAACTTACATTGATGCTGAGGAGAAACATGCAACGGACAGACCAAGCGACCAAAAAGCTACGGAAATAGTAGATAAGAAACTGGTCTATGAAGAATCCCATAATAACACAAGGATAAGCGTGTCATTTGAGGACATCATCGAGAGACTTGTGAGAGAACTGAGTAAGCCAATGGGGGACTCTGATGGATCTGAGGGAAGTCTTGCCGGTGCTGTGAGGAAGGCAAAGCAGAAAAAGAATAGATTTAAAAGGAAGAGAACACAAAATAGAAAAAAGCAAAATCATAACCAGGGAAGCATCAGAAGGAGAAAGAACAATGGCAACATTCCCCCATCCGACGAGACTTCGATGCGTGCAGTCTCTCCACAGTCCATCATTAACGAACAGAAAGGAGAGACGCACCTCCACTTCTATATATCCAACCCCAAACCCACTCTGAGGCCTGCCATGTCGATCCCAGAAACCACCAGAAAGGAAACATCACATCAAAAAGAGACCACTGCACCCTTCCTACCCAACAAATTCACAGAGACAAGCGCCACAGGATTAAGGGTAACGTACCATAATTTCCATCCTGATATGCCTCTGTTATCAAGATCAGGTACAAACCAGAGTGAAGCGATTCCTTATCCTGTCCCTCTGAGGCCAAGCTGGAATGGTAGTACGTCTTCAGATGAAACGTTTTCCATTGTCAGTAATGAGAGTTCCTCGGTAAGACACACTGTTATGCGACTGGAGAGCAACAGTGAGATTCCGAATGTCACGCGGGTTAGCCCATCCCACGCCAGCACTCATGTCTCCTCAGCTGGGCCTCCACACACGACAAAAACTGACAGTAGTAAACAGAGGGGAAGTATCACACCTCCCAATAAAGTTAACAAAAGAAGAAGGAAGAAAAAGAATCACAGAAGCAGAAGAAAGATGCAAAATAGGAAGAGGAGGAGGAGGACTTTCAAGAATGAATGAGATGAGAGAATATTCAACAGAGGGAAAGTATCACACCTCCCAATAAAGTTAACAAAAGAAGAAGGAAGAAAAAGAATCATAGAAGCAGAAGAAAGATGCAAAATAGGAAGAGGAGGAGGAGGACTTTCAAGAATGAATGAGATGAGAGAATATTCAACAGGGAGAAAGTATTACACCTCCCCATACACTTACCAATAGAAGAAGGAGAAGAAAAAGAAGCACAGAAGCAGAGGATACAAAATAAATGGAGGAGGAGGCAGACTTTCCAGAAACAACAGAGGATAGATCACTCTTGTCCAGAAATGACCCAAGTGAACAGCCAGAAATTATGAGTTAGCAGCCAAAACAAATACAACATTCAGCATAAAAACAAGGATATAAATCTCTTATTATAATTGGCTGAACTCAAGAACACAGGCGCTAGACTTGCTGAGGAATACTTTCTTGTTAAAAACCAAGTAAACTTTCTCCCACATTTAAGAGTCATAGGGCCGTATTACAAGTCAAACCCAAGAAGTTTCGGGTCTCTAGAAAGGTTGGTTTAGGGGCCATACTGCAAGTTCAATCCGAGAAGGTTCGGGTCCCTACAAAGTTTGGGATGAATAACTCTGTAGGGACCTGAAACTTTTCGTATTGGACTTGTATTACGGCCCCTAAACTGACTTTTGTTGGGACTCGAAACTTCTTGGGTCTGACTTGTAATACGGCCCATAACGTTACATCCAGAATCAGATTTTCCATCACGCCATAAAAGGTGCAGTTCTTCTTTACAAGCCCAAGGTTATGGACTCCAGGAGTGGTTCATGAACCCTTGAGCAAGAAGCAAATTTATTCAGTTTTAATGACAAGAAAGTCTGTTTCTGGAACCTTTAAAATGGGTATGTAACTGGTAATGACAAAGTACTGTGGTAGAGATGATTCTAAGTATTAGAATCATGTCTAATCAGTGGCAGCACCTTGCACGCACAGGTTAATCTAGATGCCAAAAGTCCCTTGCAGCAAATCCTTCCCTACACTCTCCTGTCCAAGTGCTATGGTCCTTGCCACCCATGGTAAGATGTTTGCATTCCATGTGTATTTTTTTAATTATTAATATATTTTGTCTGCTGTTACTGGGCATTTGTAAATAGGCTTAAGATTTTTTATAACAAATACAATCTTAGTGGATAACACCTTGTTATCATCCATGTTTCTTTGGTAATGATTATTCTTACACGCTGCTCAGCTGACTAACACTGCCAGTAAGGAGCCAGGAAACTGAACACACCAAGTCTGAACTCGTCACAATTTACAGATTGTTGGCAAACCACTTGCCTGGCAATTATGGTGACTGTGCAGCACTGAACAGTAAACGTGAATGTCAGTCCTTGGATTTATTATATTGTTCATAACAAGCATACATACATGAGAGCAGGAGCTGTTGAGACTAATCAGAGTTTCAGAGGAGTGGTTCACCTTGATGAGTGAGGCATGATGCTTAAAGGCTTACAATAAGAATGCCACTAAACATTTCACTTTTACTGTAAACTTTAAACAAAATTCTACCTTCCAGCAGTTTACTACTACACAGTAGTAAGGGATTCTATATACAAAGTACAATATGCAAGGCAATATCAAGCATATAATTATTTCCTCAGCAGCTTTGCCTCCTTCTTCTCCTGTAGTTCTCTCAGCTGCTCCTCAATCACTGACTTGCGCTCTTCAAGGAATTCTCCGTATTCCTTGGGATCTAAATCCTTGACAATCTGAAATAAAGAAAGCAGGACTGCATGAAAATCCAAAGTCTGCAGTTAATTTAAAGTACAGTAATATACAAACCAAGATGTATGAATGACAAGTCGGCATAATCCTGCACATTGTGAAGGGTTAAATAAATGAAGGATACAGATTGGGAATGCTTGCCCGAGAAGATTTTTATAGAGTTTAAGAGAATATCAATATGGACGAGAACTGAATGACAATGAATGAGAGTGGAAGCGATGCACCGGGAGGGTTGTCTAGAGTGGAGGCAGCACTAGACCGGGGCTGGTGTAGTGATGGGAGACCGCACTAGACCGGGGCTGGTGTAGTGATGAGAGCAGTGGTGAGGAGACAAAGGGACGAGGAGGATGTGGAGATTTTGTTTGGTGAGCTTTTTGCAGATTTTTCCCACAGTAACAAGAATGAGCAGGTGTTGGGAAGCAGTGATGAGATGGTGGATGGACAAGGCAAGATGTTGGGAAGCAGGGTGGAGGAGCATCAGGTGGAGCTGGAGGTTGGTGGTGGGGAGTGCAGGCCCACGGCAGGTGGCTTACAGATGGTACCCAAGGCAGCGCACAAGGGACACGGGCCCAGGCAGCTAACTGTGGGCCAGCGAGAGATGATACAGTTGCAGGAGGATATGCCAAGACTAGCAGCAGGTGGTGGTTCCATGCAAGTACAAGGAGGAAGTGATGGAGATGGACCAGGCTGGTAGTGGGTCACCTTGGCATATGAAAGACAGGTTAGTGTGCCAGAAAGTATGTGTCACCTGGCCAGATGTAGAAGCAATGGAAAAGGGTGGGGAGGTATATGGATGGGACTAAACAGGTAAATGTTGAATAATGGGGGTTCCTGTAGCTACTGCAAGCCAGGTGTTTGGGGCCCTATGTAATTGTAAAGAAAGTTTGGACATAGAATTAAGTATTGCCAATCCCCAACAGGAGGAGACCCGATGACTTTGGCTGGAGCTGATACTGAGGGAATGTTGGAAGCAGCCCAAGACAAAGATGACTACTGCCGTGAAGGTGGACAGCTGACCAGCCAACTCTACACTTCTGCCAAGATTGGAGGGGAAGCTGACCCATCTTGATGAAGCACAGATATCAAAGTTGAGGACACTTGCAAGAATGACCAAATATATGCACAACACCCCGGGACATCAACAGCTCTACCAAATGTCGTCACAGAGGACTCTGATGAAGGCTGAGACTGACTACATCTAGGATATTCACTGCAGCTGGATCCCTGGCAGGCCTTCTTTCCTGGGTGGGTCAGTTAACCCCTTGACTGTGGATTTCCTACAAGAAGACATCAAGCTACAGGAATGGAGCAAAAAGTGGCTGCTACAAGTCAATGAAGAAAAATGTAAAATCATGCACCTTGGGAGGGGATATCCACCATACCAACACCACATGGGAAACACTCCACTATCCACCACAGAGACAGAGGACCTGGGAGTATATGTTACCAGGCCACCAGTGAAGGCGAAATCTGTGCCAATCGCAGCGGACTGGTTCAGAGGCTGTGGATTACCTGCTGGTGTCTTGGCTCTCCCCAACCCAATACTTAATGTATGCCCAGAAAAAAATCTGTTCTTTACTTAGCTTAACTGTTACACAACATAGGCAGATTATGTATGCATCATTGGGGTAAACAGTGATTATACAACTATAAAAAAACTAATTAATCTCTCTCTCTCTCTTCTCTCTCTCTCTCAGCCACAGGACTCCACAGGATGTATCCCCACAGAATGTTTGACATACCCCACAGACACATAGCCCCCCAGGCACATAAAGGAGTCTCCCACCCCTCCCCAGTTTGTATTTTGGCCACCCTCCCCATTAGCTACACCTGTCAAAATACATGATAGTGATAAGTGCATGTCCTTAGGCTGAACAAAAGTATGTTCCCTCTGTAAGTGCCTTGAAAATATTGAAAACTTGGCTTTGTGATCAAATTTTTTTTGCTACATATTGTGCTAAACTTTTATGTACCCTGTCACCAGTTCTCCGTAACTTGGAAATGTGTCAAGTATATGTTAGTAAATATGTAATTACCCAAAATGTCTTCCTTTAATCCTTCTTCCTATCATCACTTATAAGCAGAAAAATCTACAACTGGAATAAGCAGATGAGTAGTCTGTTCCTGTGTCTGTGGTCTGATATCACAACATTATCACTTAATTCTTGGATAATGCTTCTCCTCAGCTCCTGACCATCATCACTAGGCTTGGGGACAGATTAAGGGGCTATTACATTGGGCAAATTTTCCGTGGATCTTCAGTCAAACCACGATTTCCGCTGGCGTGGTACTGATATTTCCGTGGTTTTCTGACGTGTCCACGATCTTCCAAAGCTACGGTAGATTTCACTGAAGGACGACGGTATTACTCACCATTATCAGCAGCAGCAATAAGAAGAAACAAATGAGAACCACACTAGCGGAAATCGTGGTTTGACTGAAGATTCACGGAAAATTTGCCAAGTGTAATAGCCCCTTTATTTTGACAATGGGCCTCCCTTCCCCTGAAAACTGTGTTGAATATATCATTTCCAAAGTCTAGAGCCTGGCTAAACTGGTCCCTGACTAATGTATCAGAACACATTAATGTACTGCAAAAAAATTCTTGCATAGGATAAGGATAGACTTTACTGCAGTTGTGGCACCATCTGTCGGACTCTGTGAATAACTGTGGCACTAACTGTTGGACTCTGTGAATAACCGTGGCACTAACTGTTGGACTCTGTGAATAACTGTGGCACTATCTGTTGGACTCTGTGAATAACCGCGGCACTAACTGTCGGACTCTGTGAATAAGTCTGTGTCTAGATATACAAACTAGAACTCTAGACAAAAACTCAGAAGCTCCTTCAGCTCACCTCAATCCCACACGAGTGAGCAGCACCGATGACCAATTCACAGATCTGTTTGAGCGGTGTGAGCACTAGGGGCGGGTCCTGCTGCTTTATCTTGGCTATTTCATAGATGTGCTTCAAGGTTAACTTGCCAGAAATTTCTCTACCTGGAAAACAATGAATATATGAGGTGAAATCAAAAATGGATTCAAAGCATTGAATAATATGGGATTAAAATGCATTCCCTGAAATTAATACATTAAGTATGCATACAGTGGAAGGGCCAAAACAGGGATATTGTAAGGTAAGAGGATCAGACAGACATAATTCAACTGTCTCCTGGACAGGCAGAGGTCCCTGGCCTGTGAGGCCACAATCTGCTCTAATGGTATTATTCACTGCTTTTGTTTTTAACTGATATATCAATGGGCTTGCTTGAGACGAGATTCAATTTAATTTCATAAATGAAAGCAAATACAGTAGTATAGTGGATGATTTTCCAAAGTTAACCCCCTAAATTCCTTAGGCAAGAAATTCAACTATAACACATATACACATTTTCATGTGCATATCAATATATATTATTTGTAACTTTATAAAATGAACCCCAAGCAGACAAAAAAAAATTGTTTAATCAGAAAATTTCCCTAATGCAGCACCTCTGAGTGCAAGGGCTTGGACCCGGGCCTTCTGAGTGGAAGTCAGGGCAGCAAACCAACTGAGCCACGGATGGGCTAATTTAAGGTCAGTGCGCCAGAGGCCACTTCTGCTGCCCCAGCCCTGCACTTTGGCATGAAAAAAAAGATGATTCCACTCACACTCATGGCAGCTGGAGATGCTGTTAATCAAGCCATTAGGCACATACATTGTAAAATACTATACATCAGAGAAACTGCAATAGTGCAGTGAAAAAATCCCATAATGTAATGCCACTGAGTGCCAGGGATTGAACGCAGGCCTTCTGAGTAAAACTCCAGCCATCCCGAGTATGAGCGGGGTCACCTTTCCTTTATGCCCACAGTACAGCAAAAAAATAAACAATGATACACATGTGGCTTTCACTACTGCCATACAATGCAGTTAATTACACAAGACAAGGCACAATTGTAATATGGTATAATAATAATCCCTATACTGAAATTGTGGTCATTCTCTATGATCCAAGCACAACAAACTTGCCTGGAGACATGGCTCCTCTCTGTATCCCGGCTGCCTGCTTGAGGAAGAATGTGGACGGTGGGTTGTGGATGACAAGTTCATAGGAGCGGTCTGACTTGACGTTTATCCTGCAGGGCAGCGGGACGCCCTCAATATAGTGTGAAGTTCGAGCATTGAAGTCCTTGCAAAACGCTGCAATGTTAAGGCCACGCTGTGGACACAAAAGGGACATCATCATTACTTCATTATGACCACAAATATGTTTTTCCTTTCCCATACGGGAGGCGTTAGTCTGAGTAGTGTATCTCTTGGGTCACATGCATCTAAATGCTGTTCATGACAAGTTTCCTTTTACTATTGGCAAGTGGTTAAAACAATGTAAATTGCCTTAATTGTTGCCTTCATAATATTCTTTCCAGAAAGATTGACTCAAACTGCTCTTTTCTTAAAACTGGCATGAAGAGTATTTTCAATAACAGTAATAAAGAAATTTAAAATATAGACAATTCAAAGTTTAAATTTTGAGAGTTCTAAGGTGGCCTGTATAATATAAAAATGAAATACATAAATCATAAAACTGTTAATTACTACTTATTGGTGCAGTGTTTGCTCAGTGGTTGGCTTCACTAGCTATAAAGCAACACATCAGTATAGAGTAATGCCCCCCCCCTCAACTCACCTGGCCCAGCATGGGCCCGAGGGGCGGGCCGGCGATGGCCATGCCGGCGGGAATGTTGGTCCTGATGAGGTTGCCGTGCACCACCTTCTCCACCGCCTTCTTCAGCGTCCGCGCCTTGGCGCCTGCTTTGCTCATTTTCCCTTACCTACCTAGAATAAAAACTTATTATTATGATTCCTCAAATATTCCTCTATAAATATTTTTTTAATCTTTCATTTCTGAAGATTTAAGCACCTTATACAAACAATGGACTGAGGAAACACCACAAAAGAAATTGTGCAAAGCCACTGAAGGACGTCTTCATAAGTGAGAAGCAGAGGCAAGATTGAGCTTCTCAAGTTGGTGCATTATTACATGGCATAGGTGCCTCCCTGTACACCTCTCAACAAGGGAGAGGGGCAATGTACCCCGACAAAACACTCCCCAATTTGCCAATGGCTAGAAAGAAAGATGAAGAGTACGAGATATGTAATAAAAAACAAATAAATATAAATAAGTGCCAAAAACCTCAGTGAACAAAAACAAAATATAGACCAGTAAAATTCCTTGATGATGTGTTCTAAAAATTTTAGTCTGGGGTGCCAAAATTGGCCTGTTGGCCACAAATTGCCACCCTTGCTGTAAGTGAATGCAAGGCTGATAGTTCATGAAAAAGTGGAGTGGCGGTGCATGGGTTTGGAGGTCTTGTTTAATATCTTAGAGTGGGTGTAATTATGAAGTCAAACAATGAAATACGACAAACTCTGAGGCGAGACTCACCTCCGTGCCCCCTCTAGCAGACACTAAGTGGCAGCCTCCCGCAGCAAGGGTCACCTGCTGGCAGGGACTCGTGGCCTCCTGGCGGCAGGTGCTCCGGGCCCTGCAGCACCAGGTTACGTATCGCCGGTGGCCGGGGTTCTTCTGCAGTGTTTCAGGGGTCCGGGCAGGCCATGGAACCACGGCCTGTAGATGTAGTGATGCAGTGACGCGCCTCAATGTCCTGCTGGGGTGGCCGTGAGCACCTTCTTCTCCTTCAGTGACTAAGGGGCTGGTCAGGTCGGGGGTGTTTCCTCCCTTCAGTGTGTCAGGCCGGGCCACGCTCGCCGCCGGGGACACAACACACGGGCGCCGCCGCAATGTTTACACGGCGGACTCAGGGGCTACGAGCACACTTCTTTCTGACTCAAATCTATAAACCCAATGAGAGGGCATTCCATGGCAAATAGTATATAGTGTTGCAGTGATCTTTAGTCTCCTTGGACGCTAGGCGGGGGATTTTAGTACGTCGAGTATGTCCATATTTCTCTCCTTAGCACAGGTTTGGTAAAAAGAAATACACAGCTTTGGGTATTTGCAGTTATTTTTTTCTGCCTATGGGTGGGGTAGGGGGATGGTCAGCCCCAGCCCATAACAGCGCAGAGGTAAACTGATAGTATTTGCATTTCTTTCCTCGTGTAAGAGACTTGCTGTTCTGAGGACCAAGAAAAAAATAGACCAACTCCAAAAGCGAAAAAAGGGAGAGCATGTGACCAGTGATGACTTACTGTCCTGGAAACTCCTAAGGAAATATCATAGACCTGACAAGTGGTACAGTGCTGTCTTGGATCAATCATCTCTTGCTGTCTATTATTCTTTTTGGAAGGTAGATCGACTTGAAACTAACAAATCTATGCACAATATACGTCTACATAACAAAGTCAGTTAAAGATATCGAGTAAAATGCATTGTTTCTTTAACCTGTCCGCTGCGATCGTCATGGATTTAGCTTTTACTGGTAGCCTGGTAACATATAGTCCCAGGTCTTTCTCTGCCTGTGGTGGATAGTGGAGTGTTTCCCATGTGGTATTGGTGTGCTGGATATCCCCTCCCAAGGTACATGACTTAACATTTTTCTTCATTGAATTGTAGCAGCCACTTTTTGTTCCATTCCTGTAGCTTGGTGGTCTTCTTGTAGGAAATCCACAGTCAAGGGGTTATAGATAAATGTAACTGTAAAGCTTCAATGATTCAGTACATTTATGCTCACCTTCTATAAACATCAATATCCTGACAGTGAAGAAATTTCTCACAGGGGATAAAGAAAACGAACATTCAAGTCCAATTTTCTTTACAAAACCCATAACTGCAATACATTTATAAGCTTCCTTTATACATGAAACATTATCTGTTGTCTTGCTCACTTCCTGATGTAAGTATATAGCAATTTAATTAACAAGTCAACTATTTACAATACATTAAAAATTACTGAAGAATATAATGGCAAGCAAAGCATCTATATGTAAACTGGATTAAAGCCTTTACAACACAAGACTTTCAAGGATGTCATCTAACTATAATGGTCAGAACGATGTGACATTTTCATGAGTGGTTCTGCTTTCTGAACCTTCTCATAAAACTACACGAACAAAAAACTATATGGTGGTCTTTCTCCATGACAAGTCCTTCACACAGGCCGGCCAGTCACCAGTTCCATCAATACCTATCTCTGGAGTCCGGAAGGTGTCTTACTGAGGCAAGGACAGGAGGGTACTCTGATTATTAGGGAGATAAACCACATTGCGGTTCTTTGCCAACCTGTAAAGAAAGAAAGAAAAAAGGAATCAGTATTTTTTAGAGATGTAGAGTGAACGTTTCAAATTAAATAAAGGACTTGACATGTGATATGGTGTGTACAGGGAAGAGAGGAAAAGATATGAGAAGAATCTACATCAGTTGGGAAAGCATATGAGGAAGACTGGAAGATGATGGAATATGGTGTGAAAGAATTAGGAAAGGAACATGTATATATAAAAACTAAGGAATGAAAAGCAATATGCATGTATTGAGGTTCAGTGCAAGTTAAGACTAACCTATATATATCATTGACAGTATTGTTAGTGTAAGCAATATTAAGGTCTGGGATACAAATATTTGAAAGGTGTGTATAAGTAGCTCATGGTTATTCCAGACTTACTGAAACTACAAGTATAGAACAATAAATAAATTAAACACGATTCTTTTTCAGTTAAATATTACACTTTCTACTTTATGGGGCAGTGGTGTAGCTAAGGGGTAATTAAGAGGGGGACTGACTGATTGGGGTATGTAGCCAAGGAGCTGCAGCTACTGTGGTCATATATTATCCTGTGTGACCCAAAGACTCACCTGTAGGCAATGTCCTCTGATGCCTCAATCCTCCTCAGCTCCACCAGACCCTCACCAGCATCACCAAACGCCTTGGCCATCAGTGTGGCGGCAGAGGCGTCACCGTCCGCACTGATGACGGCAGCTTTCTTCTCTTGTTCAGCCTGGGAGAGTAAAAAGTTAATGATTTTTTGCTGACCTTAATATTGATGCAAAGAATAGCAGCAAATAAGGATATAATAAATAGGTGCATAAGATGTAATGCTGATGACAATAAGAATGTGGAGTAACTATTTGCAATGTTTTAGAAATACCAAATTTATCTTCAAAATAGCAATTCCTCTCCTTTAAGTAAATTCTGACGTTCATGTAAATCTGATGACGTGAGTTTATCCGCAAACCAAAGGCAAGATAAAATAACTATAACTACTACATGAAATAACTTGTCAGTACATCTTTACTAACAGTGCAGAATTTTCCCAGCACAGAGAGAGGAATCAAGACCTGACTGTTCAATGAGTAAACACTAATATTTCAAACACAGTTGCACAAACCTTTTCGACCAGGAACTTTGCCCTCTCTGCCTCCTGCTGAGCCACCTGCTTCAACTCAACAGCTTGGGTGAACTCTTTGCCAAAGGTCAGGTGAGTCTGGAATGGTCAAAGAAATAAAACACATGATTTATTGAAGGTAAACAATGAATTATGAGTACTATACCTATAAATAACAAAATTAGTGCCAACATCTTTTTATTTTACAGTATAGAAGGAAGCTCAAGGAGTAAAAAAGATGATATGAAAAAGCCCACTGGCACAGGTTAGAATAAGTAAAGACCAGTACTCTTTCGGCTTGTCTGAACATTGCCACATACTTACAATGGAAATGTCATCTAAGATTATTCCAAACTGGGCCGAGCGCTCAGTGAGTTGCTCCGAGACATTGCGCGAAACCTTTTCTCGCTGAGTGATGAGTTCTCCAGCATCATACCTGGCCTGGAAACCAAAAAATGTTGTTACAATTACCTTCTTTCATATGCAGTTACTAATGAGTACCACAGATTAGGAAGTGGCTTGAAAGAGATACAGAGGAGAGTGAAACGGAGAAAGACATGTAAAAGAGAGACAGAGAGTGGAGTGCTGAGGATGGTAGAGGAAATGGAGGTACCTGGAAGTAGACAAGTTGGAGAGGCAAGGAAAACATGGAGGGGAACAGTGCAACAAGACTTGGAAATGTTTGAAATGGGAGGATTAGCACTGGGCCGAGCAAGATGGAGGAGGATCATTGAAAGTACGACCCCGAGAAAGGGAGAAGATAGACTATAAACAACAAAGAATGAATATCACAGATTAACTGGGATGGGGTAAACAAACAAATGCCAACACTCACCACAACAGCCTTCAAGACTTCATTTGTGATGGAAGGCAAAACTCTGTCTTCATAATCAGGGCCCAGAGTGGTGTAAATTCTGGGTAGGGAGTCACTGATGGGTCTGAACAGGACTCTGAGTGTGATGTTGACAGTCTGTAGATCTGAAACAAGGTACATCATCAACCCTGCTGCTGCCAGATACCCGTTCTGCATGCATATCTCATTAATACTTATTTTCTCTACTTAAGAGCTTTTAACCCTTGACTGCAGATTTCCTACAAGAAGACATCACCAAGGTACAGGAATGGAAGAAAAATGTAAAGTTATGCACCTTGGGAAGGGATATCCAGCATACCAATACCACATGGAAAACACTCAACTATCCACCACAGAGGCAGAGAAAGACCTGGGAGTATATGTTACCAGGCTACCAGTGAAGGGATATCCAGCACACCAATACCACATGGGAAACACTCCACTATCCACCACAGAGGCAGAGAAAGACCTGGGAGTATATGTTACCAGGCTACCAGTGAAGGGATATCCAGCACACCAATACCACATGGAAAACACTCCACTATCCACCACAGAGGCAGAGAAAGACCTGGGAGTGTATGTTACCAGGCTACCAGTGAAGGCGAAATCCGTGCCAACTGCAGCGGACGGGTTAAAGATTTACTAACATACATATAAGGGAGTGTGTAATCTTGACACATCCGAGATCACACACCTTTGCTGCCGGTAACCACTGGAACGTTTCTGGGGCGCGTCCTGGCATCAAATAAGATCGGCTTCTGGACCCACGGAATGAAGAAGTGTGTTCCCTCGCCAATCACTACCTGCTTCACGCCCACGAATCTGTCGAAAATGACGGCTCGGTGACCGGCATCCACTGGAACAAGAAGAAACAACCCAATGAGAAAACTCTATTCTACTCCAAAATGTACTTAGGATCAGAACAAACAGGAACAACCACTGGAGAGCATGCCACATTCATATATAGATTAACTGGCATTCATAGATTTTAGAGTCTCAAAAGCAAACATTGACTACGCAAACAACAGGAAGGAAGGGAGGAGGGAGGAGATGACAATGGTAAAAGTTGGAAAGTTTCGTTTAGTCGGCGCAACATCTGTGGTCATATGCCGGAGAGACAGAAGGGGAAGGAATTACAGGAGAAGGGAACATACCCCAGGAGACGGGACACAACCCCCGATTAATACCTGGTACCCATTCACTGCTGGGTGGACAGGGGCGTAGGGTATAGGAAAAGACCCCCAAATATTTCCACTTCGCCCGGGAATCGAACCCGGGCTCTCTGGATTGTGAGGCGAGTGTGCTAACCACTGCACCACGAAGCCCCCTATATGAGAGTGGGAGGGACTGGGGAGCATGGGTGGTAGACTAGAAGAGGCATTAGGGCGTAAGCATAAGGGTGTCACAATCAATGGTATTAAAAACAACACCACGGGCAGAGTAAAGTAAGGTTAAGTAACGCCCATCCCCACCATTGTAGAGGGCGGAGTTGAGCACGCCGCCCACCACCGCCACGCCGAACCCGAGCTGCCCCACCCGCGTGAAGAGGCTGGCCAGCTGCTGCGCCATGGCTCACTATGCTCCTGGAGTCACAAATATGAAGCAACTCTCGTGGCGACGCAGGACACAAGGCACACGGCGGCACTCGGTTACGCAGGGCTCACGCTGGCACCCGGCAGACCACTCTTGCATCAGCCGTCCTGGTGTGCGATGACTGTACATGTAATACGGTAACTGGATCACCCTTAAGAGCGGTGGATTATGCCTCAAACTCGTGGAAAATATCAATAATCAAGGGTTTTAATAATATCTATAAATGAAGGTCGTGTTCGTGTGTTGGGTTTATAGATTTGAGTCAGAAATTAGGATGTTCAGTGTGCTGAGTACGACAATCTGACCACCATGACGAACACGACGGCTGCTGAGCACTAAACCGGAGATGCTGAGCCGACCTCACTTTAATATTTATTCAGGTTATGTATACGCAAATATATACAATTAGATGAATAGATAGATAGATAGATATAGATAAATATATTGACATTTTCCCAGTCTCAAATAAGTAAATATATAGACATTTTTCCAGTTTCAAACAACTAAATATATAGACATTTTCCCAGTCTCAAACAACTAAATATACTATAGACATTTTCCCAGTCTCAAACAACTAAATATACTATAGACATTTTCCCAGTCTCAAACAACTAAATATATAGACATTTTCCCAGTCTCAAACAACTAAATATATAGACATTTTCCCAGTCTCAAACAACTAAATATATAGACATTTTCCCAGTCTCAAACAACTAAATATACTATAGACATTTTTCCAGTCTCAAACAACTAAATATATAGACATTTTTCCAGTCTCAAACAACTAAATATATAGACATTTTTCCAGTCTTAAACAACTAAATATATAGACATTTTTCCAGTCTCAAACAACTAAATATATAGACATTTTTCCAGTCTCAAACAACTAAATATATAGACATTTTCCCAGTCTCAAACAACTAAATATATAGACATTTTTCCAGTCTCAAACAACTAAATATATAGACATTTTCCCAGTCTCAAACAACTAAATATATAGACATTTTCCCAGTCTCAAACAACTAAATATATAGACATTTTCCCAGTCTCAAACAACTAAATATATAGACATTTTCCCAGTCTCAAACAACTAAATATATAGACATTTTTCCAGTCTCAAACAACTAAATATATAGACATTTTTCCAGTCTCAAACAACTAAATATACTATAGACATTTTTCCAGTCTCAAACAACTAAATATATAGACATTTCCCAGTCTCAAACAACTAAATATATAGACATTTTCCCAGTCTCAAACAACTAAATATATAGACATTTTCCCAGTCTCAAACAACTAAATATATAGACATTTTCCCAGTCTCAAACAACTAAATATATAGACATTTTCCCAGTCTCAAACAACTAAATATATAGACATTTTCCCAGTCTCAAACAACTAAATATATAGACATTTTCCCAGTCTCAAACAACTAAATATATAGACATTTTCCAGTCTCAAACAACTAAATATATAGACATTTTCCCAGTCTAAAAAAACAAAATATATAGCCATTTTACCAGTCTCAAACAACTAAATATAGACATTTCTCCAGTCTCAAACAACTAAATATATAGACATTTTTCCAGTCTCAAACAACTAAATATATAGACATTTTTCCAGTCTTAAACAACTAAATATATAGACATTTTTCCAGTCTTAAACAACTAAATATATAGACATTTTTCCAGTCTCAAACAACTAAATATATAGACATTTTTCCAGTCTCAAACAACTAAATATATAGACATTTTTCCAGTCTCCTTTTGAGGATGGAGAGAGATTGGAAAGATTGGGTTCGCCGACTTGGGAGAGAGAATTAAGATAAGGCTTTGGTGGCGGTGTACAGGGCAGGGAAAGAGATAGAAATGAAAAACACGGATGACCTGGGACAATGTTACTATGGGACGCTAAATATAAAAGGATTCATGTCGATTTTTCAGGCTCCTTATATTTTGAGGATGGAGAGATATTGGAAAGATTCGGTTCGCCTATTTGGGAGAGGACGGTTAAAACAGGGCAGTGAATGAGATAGAAATGAAAAACATGGATGACCTAGGACAATATTACTATATAGGACGCTAAATATAAAAGGATTCATGTTAAGAAATTGTGGAAAAAGAGGTGCTCGAGCGATATTATGAAACAGCTTTCCCCAATGGCCTCGATAAGATAGATGATTCAAGCTGAAATTATTCTTGAAATTAAAACGCAACTTGATAAACTACTATTTCTGGCTTATGTTACGTAGTAGTTTATGACATGATAATAATAATAATAATAATAATAATAATAATAATAATAATAATAATAATAATAATAATAATAATAATAATAATAATAATAATAATAATAATAATAATAATAATAATAATAATAATAGTAATGATACTACTACTACTACTACTACTACTACTACTACTACTACTACTACAACTACTACTAAAAATAATAATAATAATAATAATAATAATAATAATAATAATAAAGTAATGTTTCTCAAGCTTGGTAGTTTCGTTGCCACTTTCTAAATTCTTTCTATTTTACTAACATTTTTCTTTCCTGATATTTCTTCTTTTTTTATTTTCACACCATCACTAGGCACATACTCCAATCTTGTTCAAATCATCGACATTATCAACTTCATCATTTCCTCATCCTTTTAATAGAACGACACGCTAATTTTAGTTATATATGAGCTTAAATGTCTATATATATCTTGCTATCTTGCTATATGCTGATCTGGATGTTTATTTTCTGGGGACAAAATGTTTTAGAATGTAACTCATAAATCTTTCTCTTCCTGTGCTAACTAATCTGATCGCTCCTCATTTTATAATTCAATGTTGGTCTCCTTTTTCTTTTCACCTAACGCTTTGTATCGCTTCTTAGGTCCTCCTCCTCTTGGTCCTCTCTCCTGGTTCCTTATTCCTCTACATCTGATCCTTCTTTTATAAGGCTACTCATATGTGTTTCTGGATTCCTTTATCTCTTATGTTCTTATGTGCGGATGGGTGGGGTTCGTGCATTCTTTGTCACATTAGCTAAGCGTCGGTACAGTGACATTCAACTTAAAAAAATGTACAACTCACGTCAAAGAGGGTGTGTTCAGGCTCCCTCGGTCGGCTCCAGAACGTACCAGCGGTTACCAGTGGAAGTTATTAATCACGAGGGTAACGCCTGTCCCTCTCAAGGTGTGTCCTGCTGCCACACCCAACCTTCTTACGCACGCCTCGCTTCTCTTTCCCTGTCCTAGTTTCCTTCCTGTGAACACCCTCTCGCCCCACCCACTCCCTCCACACCCACCTACGCCTTCTCCCCCACTTCCATCCCCTCTACTATGACCACCCACATTCCACACCCATTCCTGTGCCTTCCCCTGTCACACCCATCCGCCCCACCTAAGCCTACCCCCGCCAGTACCACCCCCTCCAACCCAACTGCTCTGTACACCCATCTGTCTCCACCCACGCCTCCTCCCTCCACTTCCACCCCAGTTCTCCCCTGCGCACCCACCTGCCTCGCCCATATTTGCAACCTCCACCCCCTCCTCCTCCTCCTTCCCGCGTGGCGACTTGCAGGTAATGTAGCGCGAAGCAGTGGCGCCTCAAGGCCGTGAGTGGACCCAGGCGTGAACTCTCCCTCCCTCCTCGATCGTGAGTCCCGCCGCGTCACGGTGGGCGAGGCGGTGTCCCTGTGTTTGCCTGCTGCGAGTAAATGAAGCTTGTGTCGATGTATCTGTTTCTTGCACCAATGGGTCTAACCTTTCTGCGGCCCTAAGCTGGTTTCGTTTGGAGCGCCCCACCCCACCCCACCCCCCAACCTCGCCTCTTTGTTCACGTTTTTTCCTCAGTATCACCCCCACAACTCATATCCCTGTATTAAGCAATGTACGTAAATAAATATGCGATTTTTGCCTGGATTTGTTTAATATTATTGCTTATAGAACTTATTTTTCACGGAGGAGTAATAAAACAACGTCTCGACAAGCCCGATTTTCTTTTTCTTTCTTTCTTTCTTCTTTTTTTTTTACACATCCTGAGGCTCCCCAGTGATCAGTAGCCCTAAGCACTGAGCGTAGTGAGCGTATAGGAAGGGCCGGTACTGCTTTATTACCCATGAAGATGTAAGCAGCGAGTAGCGGGCTTTTTTTTTTTATTATTGTTTACTGTTTTTTTTTGTGCCCTTGAGCTGTCTCCTTTGTTGTAAAAAAAAAGAAAAGGCTAGCGATACAGTAGGAATTAAAAGGACAGCGGAGAGTCTTTCCCGGCTACGAGTCAACGATGTTTGTGTCGATGGCTTCGTATCTTTCCTCTGAGGAGATATATACGAATGGCTGTGCAATGAAGGGACGGGCAGGAACGCGGGCAACTGCCAATTTTTTTTTTACGTCAGTTATTATTCAGACGCTCCTAACGGCTTTAAGTACCAATGTGACGGAACTGAGCACCGAGGTAACGCGCAGCTACAGGGTACGTCTAACTTCACCTAACGGCTGGTAGTGGTGTGTGCAATTCACCATGACCTGACCATGCGATAGACTCCATGTACCCTCCTCGACTGAGATCGGAGCTAAGAAGTGACGGATCTCTGCGGGACCTCTCGGTTGTGAGGCGAGAGTTTAGAGTTGTGTGTGTGTGTGTGTGTGTGTGTGTGTGTGTGTGTGTGTGTGTGTAATTCACGACGGCCTGATCACGTGTTGGACTCGTAATCGCCAGCAGGTACTCTCCCGACATGAGCAAGTGCTCTTTATCGTCGATCTATGGATACTGCCAGGACCTCACACACCACACACCACATCCCCTTTGCTCAAAGGGGGATAGTAACCATTCCTAGTCAACGGAAAGAATCCGGCCTGAGCGGGCTCGAACCGCCGCCTTGTCAGACCGTGAAGCTTGGCGGAGCAGCGCTCTAACCAGTTCCGCTACGGAGTGGTTTGTGTGTGTGTGTGTGTGTGTGTGTGTGTGTGTGTGTGTTCACTCAACAATGGTCCTTAAATGAAACAAATACTATACTCACCCAGAGGGAAGTTCTTGAAGCGGTAAATGATATGAATACTTCGGACAACTGACTGATAACAAACACACGCACACACACACATTACTACAAAATACAGTCTTTGGTAATGTAATCATTGAGATCTGTGCCGCCCTTGGCAAGGCCAGGGCCAGACTCTGCGTGCTGCGCCGTGAGATGCAACCTATCGCAGGTGTGATGCGGTAACGCTCGCGGGGCCGCGCCGCGCCGCCCCCCAAGGCCAGGGCCGGACTCAGGGCTGCGCCGCGTGGAGGCGAAGGACGGGCGGCTCCTGATGTCGCCTTAATATTTGGTTTTGGTTTCTTTCTCTGTGCTGACATACCTCAGCGTTCATAAACTTCCTCTTGGGCGCCTCGGCCTTCACCAATCGTCACGAGTCGGGTGTAATGCGACGCGACGGACATGAGCCATTATGTTCGGTGCTCGCCGATGCTATTCCTGCGGCCGCGGCGGAGGGAGGGAGGGAGGGTGGCGGCCTCGGCCTTGGCGCTCCTCGCTGCTGCCTCAGACAAGTGGCCGACTTTTGGCAAAGCGAAACAAAACAGTCGTTGATTTTTGTCGTATGTGTTACAGTACTATTTAAATTAATAGTCTAACAGGAGCTTCGTGACAGATGTCCTGCGCCGCCAGTGATGAAGAGCGTCTCCTGAGGCGGGTGGTCTGCCCTGATGGAGCGGGCGGGCCTGCTGACCACGCCGGGTGATAACATAATATTTAAGGGTGTAGCCTCAGGGGCCGGACGCGGGGTGACTATTACACACCATTAGGCTAATACTCCTGCGGGTCGTTTGGTGCCGTGACTAGAATGATGCACGTCGCCGGAACGAAGTTATTATTCGTCCTTCAAGGCTTCATTGTTCTCCTTCAGGCACGATTTTCTGCACGTGTATTCCTGAAACACTACGAAATTTGGTGCCTTTAATGTTACTTCGTTGTGATGCTGAAAACAACTAGATATGTGTGTGTGCATGGATCCACGCAACACCCATACACTCTCTCTCTCTCTCTCTCTCTCTCTCTCTCTCAACAACAGCAACAACAACAACAACATTCTCTACCAGGATTCAGCACAAGTAGCTGGATTGATTTTCTCTCCAGGAAGTGACGAAGCAAAACACTTATGACTGAGAGAGAAAACGAAGCCGAATTTCAATCTCTAGAAATGTGTCCCAGAGGCATTTACCTGTTTACCTGTTCTACAAGCGGCCCAGTTTAAGGTTAGGTTAGGTTAGGTTGGGTAAGGTAAATTTAGATGAATATGTATGGATTTCAATAGTTTTTGCAGGGAAATACACAAAGGATAATTAGAATAAGATGACATGGTTTGTTTGTGAGCTTCGACTCGTACGGTTTAGGAGATTGCAATGAAGATATGCCAGTACTTTTTGCAGGGAAATACACAAAGGATAATTAGAACAGGATTACGTGGTTTGTTTGTGAGCTACGACTCGTACGGTTTAGGAGATTGCAATGAAGATATGCCAGTACTTTTTGCAGGGAAATACACAAAGAATAATTAGAACAGGATGACGTGGTTTGTTTGTGAGCCACGACTCGTACGGTTTAGGAGATTGCAATGAAGATATGCCAGTACTTTTTGCCTGCATGGAAAAACACTGAGAGTAATTCGAAGTGGGTTACGTGGTTAGTAAATTACGATTCAAGCGGTATAGGTAAAATTAGATACTTAAGGATGATCAACACTACTACTACTACTACTACTACTACTACTACTACTACTACATCATTACTCGTTGGCGGGAAATATACTGACAATAACCAGAAAAGGATTATGTTAGTTTGTGAGGTATGACACGCGCGATTTAGGTACAGAGTCAGATGGGAATGAAATCAAAACCGTACTTTTTTGCCGGAAATACACTGATACAACAGAAGAACGTAAGGAGTCTGCAAGAGGCCGGTAGGGAAGATTACCATATTGTTTGTGAGCCACGACCCGCTCGTCACCCACGACTCAGCTCTTTGTATGTCGCCAATCGAGCAGACATTTCAGAACCGTAGTACATCCCCGGTAGCCTGCCTGTCCACCCCGACCAGCCCCTAGTCTCCGTACCCTGCGTCCCGTGCCAGCCCCACTGACCACGCGCGGCCTTCACTCCTTCCTGCCGCCGACAGTTATTAAGGAAAGCAAAACTGTAAAGCACGTAAAAAGGGCCTCAGTTTTATGTTCATCATTTCCGTGTGAAGTCACTGTTGGAGGAAAGAAAGAACAAGACCCCCATCATGTTCTACACAAATAACAGAACAGGAAAGAAGAACAAAACAAAACTGTAGAGCCTCCGTTTTTTGTTCATCTTTTTTCGTGTTAAGTCAATGTTTGGGTAAAGAAAGAAAAAGACTCCCATTACTATCTACAGCACACGAATAGCTAACATTACTTTATTCTGCGTTGTTTATTAGTCTGCCGAAGGGATGTTTTGGAAAGACTTACTCCCCTTCCTTAAATGACACTTCCATTATACGAGATAAAAGATGCAAAGACCTTTATATTCGAACACTAACCTTTACGTTTCAAATAGCGTAAACGACTTCACTCCGGCAAATTTATGGATGCGGGAACAAGTTACAGAAAGTGGTCATTTATACGTCATTAATATATAGCTGTGTTTCCCCCCGCGCGCAGAATCCGACCATGGCCCCGAAGGAGTTCCAAGGGCGCTCGGCAGTCAGCTTCGTCCCTGGTTATCACGAGGGGAAAAATAATGAAGGTCGCCCACTAAGCCAACAAGATATAAAGTACCGCGGCCCCCTCACTGACACCACTCTCCGCTGAGCAACACACGGCAGCAATGAGTGCTCAGGTAAGCTAAGCAGCACAGTTTTGCGGCAGTGAAGGCGTTGAGTGCATGGCAATCTCTAGGTACTGGGGGGCAATATCTTGTCTTCATTTTATCTTTCATTTTAACTGTAAGTGATGTCTATTTCGATCCTTCCTTCCAGAGTGCCTTGGCGGTGGTGGCGGTGGTGCTGGCGTGCCTGGCGGCGGCAGAGCCTGAGGCCAGGCCCTCGCCGGGTCCGACGGCTGAGGCTGACCCCGGCCTGGTCTCGGCCCACAAGAACCATCACCAGCAGAGCTTCACCGCCTTCATTCCTCCCTTCATTGGCGGCTTCGGCGGCCTGGGCTACGGCGGCTATGGGGGCTACGGGGGCTACGGCGGCTACGGCGGCTACGGGCTGGGAGGCGGCCTCGGGTACGGCCGCAGGAAGCGTGAGGCGGAGCCCACGGCTGAGGCTGACCCCGTCCTTGTTTCGGCCCACAAGAACCACCACCAGCAAAGCTTCAACGCCTTCATTCCTCCCTTCATTGGCGGCTTCGGCGGCCTGGGCTACGGCGGCTATGGGGGCTACGGGGGCTACGGCGGCTACGGGCTGGGAGGCGGCCTCGGGTACGGCCGCAGGAAGCGTGAGGCGGAGCCCACGGCTGAGGCTGACCCCGTCCTTGTTTCGGCCCACAAGAACCACCACCAGCAAAGCTTCAACGCCTTCATTCCTCCCTTCATTGGCGGCTTCGGCGGCTACGGGCTGGGAGGCGGCCTCGGGTACGGCCGCAGGAAGCGTGAGGCGGAGCCCACGGCTGAGGCTGACCCCGTCCTTGTTTCGGCCCACAAGAACCACCACCAGCAGAGCTTCAACGCCTTCATTCCTCCCTTCATTGGCGGCGGCCTGGGCATCGGGGGCTACGGGGGCTACGGTGGCTATGGCGGCTACGGCGGCTACGGCGGCTACGGGCTGGGAGGCGGCCTCGGGTACGGCCGCAAGAAGCGTGAGGCGGAGCCGACGGCTGAGGCTGACCCCACCTACGTCTCGGCCCACACCAACAGTCACCAGCAGAGCTTCAACGCCTTCATTCCTCCCTTCATTGGCGGCCTGGGCTACGGCGGCTATGGCGGCCTGGGCTACGGCGGCTACGGCGGCTTGGGCTACGGCCGCTAAGGCTACATCGGTTAGTGTCCCCCACCAGGCACCCGAGACGACGCTGACCACCGCCGGCTGTCGCGGAGGAAACCCCGAAGACCCACATTTGATGCAACTCACCAAGAGGCTCAGCATGACTACTCCATGAGGTCACCTGCCACTTAGCGAGTAGGTGGTTGGCTTCCTGGGCTGAGTGTAGCCTCTTACCTCCACTTGATAAAATGGCATCTTGTTGACGACTAGGTTTTGTATAGCTTTTGTAGTTTTATAACTCTTATTGATACCATAAAGTCTTTCTATGAAGCGGGGACTTACTTATACCCAAGGAGCAAAGTCGCATACCTCAGAGGGCTACAGGTCAACGCACAACCAAGTCAACTCGTACCTCGGTCAACTCGTACCTCGGTCAACTCGTACCTCGGTCAACTCGTACCTCGGTCAACTCGTACCTCGGTCAACTCGTACCTCGGTCAACTCGTACCTCGGTCAACTCGTAACTGATAGGAATGTTTTAGGAATGTTTTCTATGCACGACTGATGTTAATCGTCTACATGAGGAGTAAAAAAACATGGTTGGGGATTCATAATACACTGACCGATCGAGATAAGAGTTGATCTGGTTACATGCTGACCTGACACCTCTGAGAGACACACACACAAACAAACGAAGCATGGATAACGCTCTCCCGTATACTATGCTGTCACCATACATTATCCTGCTCCGGAAGCCCTGCCCTATCCTCTATAGCTGTGGGAGCTGATTGTATGAATGTAAGGAGGTGGGAGTTAAGAGTATGTTACCTTGGAGGAAGTGTGAGGGAGGGGGAGGGACTAATGGGCCACTTTAGTGTACATAGAAATTGACCTATCCTTCGGCCACTCCTCTAACTCTTTTTAGGAGCAGTGAGTAGCGGGCTTTTTTTTAACATTTATTACCTTTTTTTATGCCCTTGAACTGACTCCTCTGCTGTAAAAAAAAAGTTGCAGGCAAAGCATCACAAAACGGATACCTAGGAGTAGTATTCGTTTAGGGGCTTGATTACGCTGCCTACAAATTCCTTGCCGTATTGAGGCTAAGCAACTACGGCGTATCTATATATCCGATTTTGAATTTCGAGTTTGGATGCGCATCTCCGGTTCGCTTGTGGGGAAAGTTGGAAAGTTTCGTTTAGTCGGCGCAACATCAGTGGTCATATGCCGGAGAGAGACAGAAGGGGAAGGAATTATAGCAGAAGGGAACAGACCCCAGGAGACGGGACACAACCCCCGATTAATACCTGGTACCCATTCACTGCTGGGTGGACAGGGGCGTAGGGTATCGGAAAAGCCGGCCAAATTTTTCCACTCCGCCCGGGAATCGAACCCGGGCTCTCTCGGTTGTCGCTTGTTGGAAGCAGCGATATAAAGGAAGAGGTAAAGTTGGGAGCAGACGCTATAGCTGCCCGGCGTCTGTGTTCATCTCCGTCTCATTGGTCCTTTGTGCATGCAGTAGAGGGGACCCATGAACTCAACCCAGCGCCAGTGTGACATTCGGGTTACCATAGTTTACCCTCCACAAGTCTCCCCATGCAGGTACCCATTTATTGACCAGCCCGAAAGGAAGGATGCACGCCGACTGTCCAGGCCGGGATTCGAACCAAGGCTCGCAGATTCGTAGTCAGGAACGCCAACCACTGCACTGCGGAGGCAAGGCATAGCGAGCTTTTTTTTTTAATTGAGCTCCCTCCTTTGTTGTAATAAAGAACAAAGACATATTTGCCATTTAGGCAGTTAGTTGAGGAAAAACGAAAGAGCTACAAGAGTTAAGTGGTGTGATTAAGCTCTGAAGACAAACCATCCCGAAAATATGATGTTAGTACTTGGAAAATTAGCTGTTCAGACACTTCCATTTCCTTCTTGACTGCCTCTCTGTGCGTGTGTGTGTGTGTGTGTGTGTGTGTGTGTGTGTGTGTGTGTGTGAGATGAAGCACTTTGCCTTTTCATGGTACACTGTAGGGCAGCAATCGTTATGTCCGTGCCACTATGGGTCTTGAATTAAGTGTTTGGCGCCAGCGAAAAGTGATCTGTTAAAATGGAGCCGCTTGTGACGTGATCAGCGGAGGAGCAAAACTTCAACCTGATACTGATTAGGATTTAGCTTTTCATATATGTATTGTAAAGAAAACCATTTAACTTTTTTTTTTTTTTTACAACAAAGGAGACAGCTCAAGGGCACAAAAAAAGACAACAATAATAAAAAAAGCCCGCTACTCGCTGCTCACAAAAAGAATCTAAAGAGGTGGCCGAAAGAGAGGTCAATTTCGGGAGGAGAGGCCTTGTTTGTAAATAATCTAATAATGATAAGATTGAAAAATAACAACTTGGTGTCCTTCCCTGGCCACTGAAACACAAGAAAAGGAAAAAGTGTTCCTCCTCGATATTTCCCACCGTGTTGGCCACATGGAAACACGGACGAGTGTTGCCTCTCATTTCCGCTTTGATTAGAAATTTTAAGATGTAGTTGCTATTTTGTATTCGGATCCTAAATCTGCCTAATCGTTGTCTCCTCAGAAACCTCACCACCACCACCACCACCACCACCAACAACAACAACAACAGCAACAGGATTCGGATGTAAAGAACTTCCCATCGCATTCCCCGCCGCAGGCCACGCCCTTGCAGGAGTGTCCTCGGAGCCTCGCCGAGGACACTTGCTGAAATGCCTGGCGGAGAACAGGAAAAAAAAAAAAATCGTGAAGGCCGTTCAGTCCTTGCACTAAAATTCTGCAGAATATAAAGAGCCCGAGGGCCTCCTGCTGACCACACCGCCACGTCTCTCCGGAGTGTCGCAACTTGAACAACAATGAAGGCTCTGGTGAGTTGACGAGCAGCTGAATCTTGTGTTCCTGAGTATCTGGAGGCGCCGAACAGTGCAGAGCCTAAGAGGCTCGAGGATGCACGCGTGTGCTTGGCTCCCTGTGATCTCCCTTGTTCATTATATTCTTTTCCAGACTGTCCTGGCAGCGGTGGCGGCGGTGCTCGCGGGTCTGGCGTCCGCGAAGGCTGCCCCCAAGGCTGACCCCAAGGCTGACCCCAAGGCTGACCCCAAAGCTGACCCCAAGGCTGACCCCGGCATCGGCCTCGGCTTCGGCGGGGGTCTTGGCTACTCCCAGGGGTTCGGGTTCGGCCTTAGAGGTGGCTTTGGGTATGGCCTGGGAGGTGGCTTGGGCTACGGCCTGGGCGGGTTTGGAGGTGGCCTGGGTGGCCTGGGTGGCCTGGGCTACGGATACGGTCGCAGGAAGCGTGAGGCGGAGCCGAAGGCTGGTATTGGTGGCTTTGTCTCGGCCCACAAGAACCACCATCAGCAGAGCTTCAACGCCTTCATTCCTCCCTTCATTGGCGGCTTCGGCGGCCTGGGCTACGGCGGCTATGGCGGCTACGGTGGTTATGGCGGTTATGGTGGCTACGGCGGCAAGTTCATCGGTCGCCGCTAGTGTGAGGCGGAGCCGACAGCTGAGGCTGACCCCGGCACTGCCAACGACCAAGGGAACAGCCCCCAGCAGACCTTCACCGCAATCTCCCCTCCCTTCAGTGGCGGCGGCCTGGGCCTGGTGGTGCTGGTCAGTGCCGCCCACCAGACGCTCGGGAACACCCTAAAAGAATCCCCCTTCATGCATCTCACCAAGACAGGATCACCATGACTCGCACCATCTTCGCTACCCTTAGGAACACCTCTTCTGGACGACATGTTGCCTCTTACTCGACCTGGATATGCCTCTAAAAATCGTTTCCTGGAACAATGACTGTTTACCTACAATGCTTTGTACACCATATGTAGACATCTGCTAGAATGAAGCTTTTATACCACACTTTGAGATTATATATTAATTCCCTGGAACTGATTATTTACTTGCCCGAGGTAATGGCTTTTGTCTTAACCCGGTAGCAGCAACGGGCCAAATTTGTGGCTTTACCATGTAGCAGCAACGGGCCAAATTTGTGGCTTTACCATGTAGCAGCAACGGGCCAAATTTGTGGCTTTACCATGTAGCAGCGACGGGCCAAATTTGTGCCATGATATAAACCCCCCAAAATAGATGATACATAAACTGATCACAAATGCTTTGATATATATTATGAAATGGTTTGTGTGAGTGATGATTTTTTCTCATTTTTCTCGCTTAGAGGGACCATTAAGAAACATGATCCCCGCTGCTACCAGGTTAAGACAGAGTAAAGAAAACCGATCCATCAGCCACTGATTATGATGAAGCTTTTAAAACTCACATTGTCAGAAAAATATTTAAACCTTGATAATTAACACCCTAGTCATTTTATTATTCTGCAATAATTTGATTTCCTTCCCAAGTCTCAAGAATACAGAAAAAGGAAAAGTTCGTCAAGGTAAATGTTTCACACTGTAGGACCAGACACACCTTGTCACACGTTACGATTAACCCGGTAGCAGCGACGGGCCAAATTTCTGCCATGATATAAACCCCCCAAAAATAGATGATACATAAACTGATCACAAATGCGTTGATATATATTATGAAATGGTTTGCGTGAGTGACGATTTTTTCTCATTTTTCTCGCTTAGAGGGACCATTAAGAAACAGGATCCCCGCAGCTACCGGGTTAACTAACTAAAGGGGAGCATGTAGCAGGGGGCGCGTCGCTTCACTCACTCGCCGCCTTCACCCCTGACGAGCAAGCCTCCACGCAGCTGCCCTCTCCATGCCAAACCCATTCCAAAGTTCAAGAGGATGTGAAAATTAACATCATAGCCTGAGCTTCAGACTGTTTTCATCACTTACAGACGGCGGCGGCGATGTTCTTGTGCTTGGCTCATGGCGCGCTCCGACGGTCTTCGTCATCCCGAGGAAAAATGTTTTAACGTTAGAGGAAATATATCATAAAACGGCTACATCCTGTGTTTTCCTGCACCGCTCATCCCACCCATCCGTCTCTGTCTCTGTCTGTGTCTCTGTCTGTCTCTCTCTCCTTCATTATTTTTCTTACGTTTCTACCTG
This sequence comes from Eriocheir sinensis, assembly GCF_024679095.1. Lineage (NCBI taxonomy): Eukaryota > Metazoa > Arthropoda > Malacostraca > Decapoda > Varunidae > Eriocheir > Eriocheir sinensis. The sequence goes on along the minus strand of NC_066578.1, from coordinate 6,391,703 downwards.
TGGCGCCGATAGACTTTCCTGGTGGGGCCTGATGGTCGGCCACAGTCTGTTATGGCGCAGGGAAGTATTTTATAGTGGTGCTATTTTCCTTGGTAAATGCTGCGCTCCAGAGCTCATCTTTGATCCTTGCTTTTAAGAGAGAATCTAGAGTCCGGGTTGATAGGTGGTCTTCACTCGACGGTGACTGAAAAATCCAAGCTTGTGGAGGCTGGAGGGGCGCGAACCCGCGTCCTCTGGTATTAATAATTACGGCCGATAGATAACGTGGCAATACTTATTTCCATATGTCGTTGTTATGGAGACTAACATTTCAGCACACACACAATTTGTTTTTTAATACGGTTCACGCATTTGCCTCATGGGTTTTCAACTGCATTTTGCTTTACAACTTAATTGTTTGGAAGTTTGGAAAGTTTCGTTTAGTCGGCGCAACATCTGAGGTCATTTGCCGGAGGGAGACAGAAGGGGAAGGAATTATAGGAGAAGGGAACAAATCCCAGGAGACGGGACACAACCCCCGATTAATACCTGGTACCCATTCACTGCTGGGTGGGCAGGGGCGTAGGGTATCGGAAAAGCCACCCAAATTTTTCCACTCCGCCGGGGAATCGAACCCGGGCTCTCTTGGTTGTGAGACGAGTGTGCTAACCACTGCACCACGAAGCCTCCTACCTAATAGTTCGGGCTGGACGTGGCTTTTATCTTTGAGGATATTCTTTGCAAGTGTCAGGACGCTTCTTCTTCCTAAGTTGACCTCTCTCCTGACCACTCGCTTCTTTTCCTTTTATTGGAGCAGCGCCTGGAGAGCTTTTTGTTGCTTATATGATTTCTGCCGGTGAGCTTCCCCCCTTGCTCTAAATAAGTTATGTCTGAACTAATAATTATAATCTCTCGATGAGGCTCTGAAAAAAACAATAGATGACTTGCTTGTGTTAATCTTTAGTGTAGCGGGTCATGTGGGCACGACAGAGCTTGGCGTGTCTTTTTTTTTTTTTTTTTACGTCTATGCCTATAGCGCCGGTAGGCTTGCTCGAGGGGCCTGGATGGTGTTCGGCCCCAGCCCGTCATGGCGCAGGCAAGTGTTTATAGTGGTGCCATCTTCTCGTGGCAGTGGCGGCGCTAACACCCACGAAGCTGGCAACGACTGCCTTGATTAGAAATTTCAAGATGTTGCTATTTTGCATTCGTACCATAAATGCCACCATATCGTCGCCCCCTCCACAGAAACTATCACCACCAACACCAACTACACAGCCAACACCACCATGAACAACAACAACTACAACAACAGGTTTCAATCGTAAAGAATTTTCCCATCTCATTCCCCGATGCTGGCCGCGCCCTTACAGGAATGTCCTTGGAGCCTCGCCGAGGACACTCACTGGAATGCTTGGCGGTAATCAGGACAAACAACAACGAACAGAAAATCGTGAAGGTCGTCCAGTCGTTCTGCAGATATAAAGAGCCCGAGGGCCTCCTGCTGACCACACCGCCACGTCTTTTCGGAGTGTCTCAACTTGTCCAGCAATGAAGGCTCTGGTGAGTTGACGAGCAACATAATCTTGTGTTGCTGAGTATCTGGAGACGCTGAATAGTGCAGAGCCTAAGAGGCTCGAGGATGCACGCGTGTCCATGTGTGCTTGGCTCCCTGTGATCTCTCTTGTTCATAACATTCTTTTGCAGACTGTCCTGGCAGCGGTGGCGGCTGTGCTTGCGGGGCTGGCGTCCGTGGAGGCTGACCCCAAGGCTGACCCCAAGGCTGATCCCAAGGCTGACCCAAAGGCTGACCCCGGCGGCATCGGATTCGGACTCCAAGGGGGTGTGGGCTTACGCTACAATGTCGGGTTCGGCCTGGGCGGTGGACTGGGCGGTGGCCTGGGCGGTGGTCTGGGCTACGGCCTGAACTACGGCCTTGGCCTGGGAGGCGGTCTGGGTGGTGGCGGCCTGGGCTACGGATACGGCCGCAGGAAGCGTGAGGCGGAACCCACTGCTGAGGCTGACCCCGGCATCGGCCTCGGCTTCGGCGGGGGTCTTGGCTACTCCCAAGGGTTCGGGTACGGTCTGAGAGGTGGATTTGGCTATGGCCTGGGAGGTGGTCTCGGCTATGGCCTGGGCGGCCTGGGCGGTGGCCTGGGTGGCCTGGGAGGCGGCTACGGGTACGGCCGCAGGAAGCGTGAGGCGAAGCCGAAGGCTGGTATTGGTGGCTTTGTCTCGGCCCACAAGAACCACCATCAGCAGAGCTTCAACGCCTTCATTCCTCCCTTCATTGGCGGCTTCGGTGGTCTGGGCTTCGGCAAGTACGGCGGGGGCTTCGGCGGCTACGGCGGCTACGGTGGCTACGGCGGCAAGTTCATCGGTCGCCGCAAGCGTGAGGCGGAGCCGACGGCTGAGGCTGACCCCACCTTCATCTCGTCCCACAACAACCACCACCAGCAGAGCTTCAACGCCTTCATCCCTCCATTTATTGGCGGTTTCGGTGGCCTGGGCTTCGGCAAACATGGGGGCTTCGGCGGCTACGGGGGCTATGGTGGCCTCGGCGGCAAGTTCATCGGTCGCCGCTAGAGTGGGGTGGAGCCGACGGCTGAGGCTGACCCCGGCACTGCTGCCCACCAGACACTCGGGAACTCCAAAAGAGAAACCCTTTCATGCATTTCACCAAGACAGGATCACCGTGACTCACACCCCCTCTGCTACCCGGAGGGACACCTATTCTTGATGACCTTCTATGCAATAAAGCTCTTATACCACACTTTAAGATTATATATTCATTCCCTGGAACTGGATATTTACTTGCCTGAGGTGAATGTTTTATGTCAAGAAGGAGTTAGCACGAAGTGAACATCAAGGGGAGAATCAAGACACATCTCCAACTGCTTTTGAATTCTGAGTTTGGATGCTCTTTTGTTTTTGGGGAGTAGCGGCATAGCGGACCTTTTTTTGTACGTATTATTATTATTATTATTATTATTTTATTTTAATTTTTTTACGTGTACACATATAGCGCCGGTAGGCATGCTTGAGGGGACTGGATGGTGTTCGTCCCCAGCCCGTCATGGCGCAGGCAAGTGTTTATAGTGGCATCATCTTTTCTTGCCCTTCAGCTGCCTCCTCTGCTGTGAGAAATCAGGAACTTGTAATTTATTCACTTAGTTGAGGAGAAAAGAAATCCAGCTACAAGAGTTCAGTGGTGTGATAAACTTCTGAGGACAAAAGATCCCAAAAATACGATGTTAGTTCTTGGGAAATTAGATGTTCAGATACTTTCATTCCATTTTTGTGTATCTGTCTGTCTGTCTGTCTGTCTGTCCGTCTGTCTGTCTGCCATAATTCAGATACTTTCATTCCCTTTTTGTGTGTGTGTCTGTCTGTCTGTCTGTCTATCTGTATGTCTGTCTGTCTGCCATAGTTCAGATACTTTCATTCCCTTTTTGTCTGTCTGTCTGTCTGTCTGTCTATCTGTCTGTCTGTCTGTCCGTCTGTCTGTCTGCCATAGTTCAGATACTTTCATTCCCTTTGTGTGTGTGTGTGTGTCTGTCTGTCTGTCTGTCTGTCTATCTGTCTGTCTGTCTGTCTGTCTGCCATAATTCAGATACTTTCATTCCCTTTTTGTGTGTCTGTCTGTCTGTCTGTCTGCGCGTAGCTTTACTCGCTCGCCGCCTTCACCCTCGACAATCCCCGCCTGCAAGCCTCGACGCAGCTCCCTTCTCCATCCCAATCCCATTCCAAGGTTGACCAGCACATGAGAATCAGTACCATAGCCTGAACCCCGCCTGCTGTTTTCATCGCGTGCCAGACGTCGATTACAGTCTCACGCTTGGCCATTGAGAGCATCGGCAGTCTTCTACACTCTAAGGACCCTGTCGAAATGTTTGAGGAAATATAGTAAGCCTGCTATATCATGTACTTCCCTGCACCACCCATACTTCTCATAGCTGTCTGTTCATCTATTTATTTATCCATGTGCCTATCTATCTATCTATCTAATCATTCATTCATTCATTCATTCATTCATTCATTCATTCATTCATCCATCCATCCATCTATCTATCTATCTATCTATCTATCTATGTACATATCCATATGAGATGGCTAAATGATCAGGGTGCAGGTGTGGTGAGTCCGGGAACATACGTAGGTTCGATTCCCACCAATCCACGCTGGCAATTTTCAACCATCGCTGAGTGGAGAAAAATTACCCTCATGCTGCACAGATCTTTAATGAACCCAAACTTCAGCGACGTCGGTCAAGAGGAGTACCGGGTGGCAGCATGGGCCGAGCAAGTCTTATATCTCGGCAGCCACTGTAAATAAAATTCACTCGGGCCACTATCGGGCTGGGGTCGTCCAAGAGGCCCCCCTAAAATAGTCTACCGGTGCTATAGCCAGCGCCTAAAAAAATGTAATAATAATAATAATAATAATAATAATAATAATAATAATAATAATAGTAATAATTTCTTTTTCGCCTTATGAGTTTGTATTTCCTAAGCGGCTATTATACCGGGCAAATTTTCCGTGGATCTTCAGTCAAACCACGATTTCCGCTAGCGTGGTTCTCATTTGTTTCTTGTTATTGCTGCTGATGATGATGGTGAGTGATACCGTCGTCCTTCTGTGAAATCTACCGTAGCTTTGGAATATCGTGGACACGTCAGAAAACCACGGAAATATATGAGAACCACGCCAGCGGAATCGTGGTTTGACTGAAGATCCACGGAAAATTTGCCCAGTGTAATTGCCCCTTAAGCTTACCGCGCCTACTGCATCAGAGAAAATATATGAAAAAAATACGTTTCTAGCAATTCTGGCCGACAGATGCACGAAGCAATACTTGTTCTTACTTGTTGTTATGGAGGTTGACGTTTAAATATACATAAAAAATCTGCTATTTCGGATTTTGTGTTTTAAACAGCGTCATGTTTTATAACCTAAGAGTCAGTGTACGACTTCCTTTTTTTTTTCTTTGAGGATATTCTTCTTAAGAAACTGACCTCCCTTCTGGTAACTCGATCTTATTTCTTTTATTTGAGCAGCGGCGGCCTTTATTTTTTTTTTTTTGGCCCTTGAGTTGTATCTTTTGCTGTAAAAAAAGATATATCTAAACTGATAACTATAACCTCTTAATATATCTGTTTTAACAAGACAATAGATAACTTGTCCATGTTCAGCTTGGGTAGTGGGTCAGGTGGGCGGGCAGGCCGGGCAGGACACAGCCTGGCGTCCTGCACTGGAGTGATGGCGCTGAAAACCGACACATACGAAGCTGTTTTATTTTCATGGCAAAAACTGCTCGAATTAGAGATTAATAATGTGGTTGCTATTTTGTATCCGTAAATTATATTACGCCTAATCGTCGCCCCCTTTCCAGAAACCTTACAACCACCACCACCACCAACAACAACAACAATAACACCAGGTTTCAATCGTAAAGGACTTTCCCATCGCATTCCTCGTGGCAGGCCGCGCCCTCACAGCAATGTCCTCGGAGCCTCGCCGAGGACGCTCATGGAATGCTTGGCGCTGCTGAGGAAAAAAAAAAAAAAACACACAAAATCGTGAAGGCCGTCCAGTCCTCCTGCCAGATATAAGGAGCCCGAGGGCCTCCTGCTGACCACACCGCCACGTCTCTCCGGAGTGTCGCGACTTGAACAACAATGAAGGCTCTGGTGAGTTGACGAGCAGCTGAATCTTGTGTTCCTGAGTATCTGGAGGCGCCAAACAGGCAGAGCCTAAGAGGCTCGAGGATACACGCGTGTGCTCGGCTCCCTGTGATCTCCCTTGTTCATTATATTCTTTTCCAGACTGTCCTGGCAGCGGTGGCGGCGGTGCTCGCGGGTCTGGCGTCCGCGAAGGCTGCCCCCAAGGCTGACCCCAAGGCTGACCCCAAAGCTGACCCCAAGGCTGAACCCAAGGCTGACCCCGGCCTCGGCCTCGGCTTCGGCGGGGGTCTTGGCTACTCCCAAGGGTTCGGGTTCGGCCTTAGAGGTGGCTTTGGGTATGGCCTGGGAGGTGGCTTGGGCTATGGCCTGGGTGGCCTTGGAGGTGGCCTGGGTGGCCTGGGTGGCCTGGGTGGTCTGGGCTACGGATACGGTCGCAGGAAGCGTGAGGCGGAGCCGAAGGCTGGTATTGGTGGCTTTGTCTCGGCCCACAAGAACCACCATCAGCAGAGCTTCAACGCCTTCATTCCTCCCTTCATTGGCGGCTTCGGTGGTCTGGGCTTCGGCAAGTACGGCGGGGGCTTCGGCGGCTACGGCGGCTACGGTGGCTACGGCGGCAAGTTCATCGGTCGCCGCAAGCGTGAGGCGGAGCCGACCGCAGAGGCTGACCCCACCTTCATCTCGTCATACAACAACCACCACCAGCAGAGCTTCAACGCCTTCATTCCTCCCTTCATTGGCGGCTTCGGCGGCTACGGTCGCCGCTAGAGTAGGGCGGAGCCGACGGCTGAGGCTGCCACGGTCCGCAGGAACAGCAGCCAGAAAAGCTTCACCGCGATCTTTCTCCTCCCTTCACTGTCGGCGGCCTGGACCTGGTGTTGACTGCTGTGGTCAGTGCTGCCCAGCAGGCGCTCAGAACCCCCTGAAACAGTCCCACTTCATGCATCTTCCCAAGACAGGATCACCGTGACTCGCGCCCCCTCTGCCAATAATGGGGGACACCTCTTCTGGGCGACATGTTGCCTCTTACTCGCTGCCCCGACCTGGATGTGTCTCTAAAAGCCGCTTCCTGAAACAAGAACCTCTGAACTATAACGCTTTGTATACCTTATGCAGACTTTTAATGGAATGAAGCTTTTATACCACATTGTTGCATTTTATTCCCTGGAACTGATTATTTACTTGCCTTAAGTAATTGTTTTATCTGAAGTGCGTGCGTGTGTGTGTGTGTGTGTGTGTGTGTGTGTGCGTGTGTGTGTGTGTGTGTGTGTGTGTGTGTGTGCCTCCCTTGCATCCGTTCCTTTCTGCTGCGAGTGTTTTGTAGTAGATAAAGAGATAACAACTTAGCCTTCACTGTGACTGGCTGGGGCGACAACTGTTATTTCTGAGCCAAGAAAAGTGTGTGTCTGATTTCAGAATATAAATGGCTTGGTTGTGTCCTGCCCATCACGGCTCTGAATATGAGTGTTTGGGGCCAGGGAAGAGAAAGGCAATATGATGATGCGACTTGTGAGGTGATCAGCGTAGGAACCTCCGTTGTCAAATTATCGTATTCAGAGCCGCGTATTTACCGGTTTCTGTCCCATAACTGTTGCCAAGAAGCACTCAGACCTTGCTATCATTTCCGATTGGGGCAGAAGGAACCTTGTGTCCTTCAATGCCTCAAAAACTCAATTTCTCCACCTATCAACTCGACACAATCTTCCAAACACCTATCCCCTATTCTTCGACAACACTCAGCTGTCACCTTCTTCAACACTAAACATCCTCGGTCTATCCTTAACTCAAAATCTCAACTGGAAACTTCATATCTCCTTTCTTGCTAAATCAGCTTCCTCGAGGTTGGGCGTTCTGTATCGTCTCCGCCAGTTCTTCTCCCCCGCGCAGTTGCTATCCATATACAGGGGCCTTGTCCGCCCTCGTATGGAGTATACATCTCACGTGTGGGGGGGCTCCACTCACACAGCTCTTCTGAACAGAGTTGAGTCTAAGGCTCTTCGTCTCATCAGCTCTCCTCCTCCTACTGATAGCCTTCCACCTCTTAAATTCCGCCGCGATGTTGCTTCTCTTTCTATCTTTTATCGATATTTCCACGTTGACTACTCTTCTGAACTTGCTAACTGCATGCCTCCCCCCCTCCCGCGGCCCCGTTGCACACGACTTTCTACTCATGCTCATCCCTATACTGTCCAAACCCCTTAAGCAAGAGTTAACCAGCATCTTCACTCTTTCATCCCTCACGCTAGTAAACTCTGGAACAACCGTCCTTCATCTGTATTTCCTCCTGCCTACGACTTGAACTCTTTCAAGAGGAGGGTATCAGGACACCTCTCCTCCCGAAATTGATCTTTCTTTCGGCCACCTCTTTTAATTGTTTTTAGGTTGTTAGCCTGCTTTGATAGCAACTTATTTTTGTAATTATCAAGTTAATTTTTTGTAATTGTCTTATGTAATGCTATGAATAAACTATTAAAGCAAAGTGATTAGCGGGCTTTTTTTCTACACTTTTTTGTTGTTCTTGTTGTTGGTGCCCTTGAGCTGCTTCCTCTCCTGTGAAAAAGAACTATTGTCAAGAAATTCATTAAATCTTGATTGTAAATACTCAGGTCGTTTATATGATTCCCGACTAATCATGTATCCTTTCCAGGTTACTGAAATACATTAAAAGAAAAGCTTCTCCTGGTAAGCGTTCCACGATCTTGGCAGACATGCAAACACTTACGGTTGTGGCTCTCATCTCACACGTTTGGATTAACTAACTCACGGGGAGCGCATGCCCGGGGACGAGTCGCTTCACTCACTTGCCGCCTCCTCACCCGACTTGCCCCGACACAGACACAGACACAGACACACACACACACACACACACACAGACACACACACACACACACACACACACACACACACACACACACACACACACACACAGACAAAGACACAGACACAGACACAGACACACACACACACACACACACACACACACACACACACACACACACACACACACACACACACACACACACACACACACACACACACACACACAATCAAATGATCACTGTATTTTCCCGTTAGCTTCGCTGAATATTTATAACAACGCAATTTCTGAAAGGAACATTAAGGACTTTTTTTCTTTAGCTGCATTATATTTTGCAACCTGAGACTTGGTAGGGCTTAGTTTTATCTCTGTGGTTATACTTCGCAAGATATATCTGAACCGATAACCACAATCTCTCAATGTAGCCATTCTAACTAGACGATAGTTGACTTGCACGTGTTAATCTTTGGTAGAGGATCAGGAGGCTGTGTAGGCCGAGCACCGCACAGCCTGGCGTGCCTGCGTGGGCGTGGCGGCGATAACACCCATGGGGCACGGCAAGAACTGGTGTGGTTAGAACTTTTAAGATGTAGTTGGTAGTTTGTATTCGGACCCGAAATTCCGCCTGATCGACGCCTCTTCTACAGAAACCTGACCTTCACCACCACCACCACTACGAACAACAACAACAATAACAACAATTTCAATTGTAAAGAGCTTTCCCATCGCATTCCCCGTGGCAGGCCGCGCCCTTACAGGAATGTCCTCGGAGCCTCGCCGAGGACACTCATGGAATGCTTGGCGCTGCTCAGGACAAATAAAAAAAAGTCATGAAGGCCGTCCAGTCCTCCTGCCAGATATAAAGAGCCCGAGGGCCTCCTGCTGACCACACCGCCACGTCTCCGGAGTGTCGCAACTTGAACAACAATGAAGGCTCTGGTGAGTTGACGAGCAGCTGAATCTTGTGTTCCTGAGTATCTGGAGACGCCGAACAGTGCAGAGCCTAAGAGGCTCGAGGATACACGCGTGTGCTTGGCTCCCTGTGATCTCTTTTGTTCCTTGTATTTTTTCCAGACTGTCCTGGCAGCGGTGGCGGCGGTGTTCGCGGGTCTGGCATCCGCGGAGGCTGACCCCAAGGCTGATCCCAAGGCTGACCCCAAGGCTGACCCCGGCATCGGCCTCGGCTTCGGCGGGGGTCTTGGCTACTCCCAGAGGTTTGGGTTCGGCCTGAGAGGTGGCCTGGGCTATGGCCTGGGCGGTGGCCTGGGTGGTGGCCTGGGCTATGGCCTGGGCGGTGGCCTGGGCGGTGGCCTGGGAGGTGGCCTGGGTGGTGGCCTGGGTGGCCTGGGCGGTGGCCTGGGTGGCCTGGGAGGCGGCTACGGGTACGGCCGCAGGAAGCGTGAGGCGGAGCCGAAGGCTGGTATTGGTGGCTTTGTCTCGGCCCACAAGAACCACCATCAGCAGAGCTTCAACGCCTTCATTCCCCCCTTCATTGGCGGCTTCGGTGGTCTGGGCTTCGGCAAGTACGGCGGGGGCTTCGGCGGCTACGGCGGCTACGGTGGCTACGGCGGCAAGTTCATCGGTCGCCGCAAGCGTGAGGCGGAGCCGACGGCTGAGGCTGACCCCACCTTCATCTCGGCCCACAACAACCACCACCAGCAGAGCTTCAACGCCTTCATTCCTCCCTTCATTGGCGGCTTCGGCGGCTACGGTCGTCGCTAGAGTGGGGCGGAGCCGACGGCTGAGGCAGCCACGGTCCGCAGGAACAGTAGCCAGGAGAGCTTCACGCGAAATTTCTCCACCCTTCACGGCGGCGGGCTGGGCCTGGTGGTGTTGACTGCTGTGGTCAGTGCTGCCCAGCAGGCGCTCAGAACCCCCTGAAACAGTCCCACTTCATGCATCTCACCAAGACAGGATCACCGTGACTCGCGCCCCCTCTGCCAATAGGGGGGGACACCTCTTCTGGGCGACATGTTGCCTCTTACTCGCTGCCCCGACCTGGATGTGTCTCTAAAAGCCGCTTCCTGGAACAAGAACCTCTGAACTATAACGCTTTGTATACCTTATGCAGACTTTTAATGGAATGAAGCTTTTATACCACATTGTTGCATTTTATTCCCTGGAACTGATTATTTACTTGCCTTAAGTAATTGTTTTATCTGAAGTGTGTGTGTGTGTGTGTGTGTGTGTGTGTGTGTGTGTGTGTGTGTGTGTGTGTGTGTGTGTGTGTGTGTGTGTGTGTGTGTGTGTGTGTGTGTGTGTGTGTGTGCCTCCCTTGCATCCGTTCCTTTCTGCTGCGAGTGTTTTGTAGTAGATAAAGAGATAACAACTTAGCCTTCACTGTGACTGGCTGGGGCGACAACTGTTATTTCTGAGCCAAGAAAAGTGTGTGTCTGATTTCAGAATATAAATGGCTTGGTTGTGTCCTGCCCATCACGGCTCTGAATATGAGTGTTTGGGGCCAGGGAAGAGAAAGGCAATTTGATGATGCGACTTGTGAGGTGATCAGCGTAGGAACCTCCGTTGTCAAATTATCGTATTCAGAGCCGCGTATTTACCGGTTTCTGGCCCATAACTGTTGCCAAGAAGCACTCAGACCTTGCTATCATTTCCGATTGGGGCAGAAGGAATCTTGTGTCCTTCAATGCCTCAAAAACTCAATTTCTCCACCTATCAACTCGACACAATCTTCCAAACACCTATCCCCTATTCTTTGACAACACTCAGCTGTCACCTTCTTCAACACTAAACATCCTCGGTCTATCCTTAACTCAAAATCTCAACTGGAAACTTCATATCTCCTTTCTTGCTAAATCAGCTTCCTCGAGGTTGGGCGTTCTGTATCGTCTCCGCCAGTTCTTCTCCCCCGCGCAGTTGCTATCCATATACAGGGGCCTTGTCCGCCCTCGTATGGAGTATACATCTCACGTGTGGGGGGGCTCCACTCACACAGCTCTTCTGAACAGAGTTGAGTCTAAGGCTCTTCGTCTCATCAGCTCTCCTCCTCCTACTGATAGCCTTCCACCTCTTAAATTCCGCCGCGATGTTGCTTCTCTTTCTATCTTTTATCGATATTTCCACGTTGACTGCTCTTCTGAACTTGCTAACTGCATGCCTCCCCCCCTCCCGCGGCCCCGTTGCACACGACTTTCTACTCATGCTCATCCCTATACTGTCCAAACCCCTTAAGCAAGAGTTAACCAGCATCTTCACTCTTTCATCCCTCACACTAGTAAACTCTGGAACAATCTTCCTTCATCTGTATTTCCTCCTGCCTACGACTTGAACTCTTTCAAGAGGAGGGTATCAGGACACCTCTCCTCCCGAAATTGATCTTTCTTTCGGCCACCTCTTTTAATTGTTTTTAGGTTGTTAGCCTGCTTTGATAGCAACTTATTTTTGTAATTATCAAGTTAATTTTTTGTAATTGTCTTATGTAATGCTATGAATAAACTATTAAAGCAAAGCGATTAGCGGGCTTTTTTTTCTACACTTTTTTGTTGTTCTTGTTGTTGGTGCCCTTGAGCTGCTTCCTCTCCTGTGAAAAAGAACTATTGTCAAGAAATTCATTAAATCTTGATTGTAAATACTCAGGTCGTTTATATGATTCCCGACTAATCATGTTTCCTTTCCTGGTAACTGAAATACATTAAAAGAAAAGCTTCTCCAGGTAAGCGTTCCAAAATCTTGGCAGACATGCAAACACTTACGGCTGTGGCTCTCATCTCACACGTTTGGATTAACTAACTCACGGGGAGCGCATGCCCGGGGACGCGTCGCTTCACTCACTTGCCGCCTCCTCACCCGACTTGCCCCGACACAGACACAGACACAGACACACACACACACACACACACACACACACACACACACACACACACACACACACACACACACACACACACACACACAGACAAAAGACACAGACACAGACACAGACACACACACACACACACACACACACACACACACACACACACACACACACACACACACACACACACACACACACACACACACACACACACACACACACAATCAAATAATCACTGTATTTTCCCGTTAGCTTCGCTGAATATTTATAACAACGCATTTTCTGAAAGGAACGTTAAGGACTTTTTTTCTTTAGCTGCATTATATTTTGCAACCTGAGACTTGGTAGGGCTTAGTTTTATCTTTGTGGTTATGCTTCGCAAGATATATCTGAACCGATAACCACAATCTCTCAATGTAGCCATTCTAACTAGACGATAGTTGACTTGCACGTGTTAATCTTTGGTAGAGGATCAGGAGGCTGTGTAGGCCGAGCACCGCACAGCCTGGCGTGCCTGCGTGGGCGTGGCGGCGATAACACCCACGGGGCACGGCAAGAAGTGGTATGGTTAGAACTTTTAAGATGTAGTTGGTAGTTTGTATTCGGACCCGAAATTCCGCCTGATCGACGCCTCTTCTACAGAAACCTGACCTACACCACCACCACCACTACGAACAACAACAACAATAACAACAATTTCAATTGTAAAGAACTTCCCATCGCATTCCCCGTGGCAGGCCGCGCCCTTACAGGAATGTCCTCGGAGCCTCGCCGAGGACACTCATGGAATGCTTGGCGCTGCTCAGGACAAATAAAAAAAGTCATGAAGGCCGTCCAGTCCTCCTGCCAGATATAAGGAGCCCGAGGGCCTCCTGCTGACCACACCGCCACGTCTCCGGAGTGTCGCAACTTGAACAACAATGAAGGCTCTGGTGAGTTGACGAGCAGCTGAATCTTGTGTTTCTGAGTATCTGGAGACGCCGAACAGTGCAGAGCCTAAGAGGCTCGAGGATACACGCGTGTGCTTGGCTCCCTGTGATCTCTTTTGTTCCTTGTATTTTTTCCAGACTGTCCTGGCAGCGGTGGCGGCGGTGCTCGCGGGTCTGGCATCCGCGGAGGCTGACCCCACGGCTGACCCCAAGGCTGACCCCAAGGCTGACCCCGGCATCGGCCTCGGCTTCGGCGGGGGTCTTGGCTACTCCCAGAGGTTTGGGTTCGGCCTGAGAGGTGGCTTTGGGTATGGCCTGGGCGGTGGCCTGGGCTATGGCCTGGGCGGTGGCCTGGGCGGTGGCCTGGGCGGTGGCCTGGGCGGTGGCCTGGGCGGTGGCCTGGGAGGTGGCCTGGGTGGTGGCCTGGGTGGCCTGGGCTACGGGTACGGCCGCAGGAAGCGTGAGGCGGAGCCGACGGCTGGTGTTGGTGGCTTTATCTCGGCCCACAAGAACCACCGGCAGCAGAGCTTCAACGCCTTCATTCCTCCCTTCATTGGCGGCTTCGGTGGTCTGGGCTTCGGCAAGTACGGAGGGGGCTTCGGCGGCTACGGTGGCTACGGCGGCAAGTTCATCGGTCGCCGCAAGCGTGAGGCGGAGCCGACGGCTGAGGCTGACCCCACCTTCATCTCGGCCCACAACAACCACCACCAACAGAGCTTCAACGCCTTCATTCCTCCCTTCATTGGCGGCTTCGGCGGCTACGGTCGCCGCTAGAGTGGGGCGGAGCCGACGGCTGAGGCTGCCACGGTCCGCAGGAACAGTAGCCAGGAGAGCTTCACGCGAAATTTCTCCTCCCTTCACGGCGGCGGGCTGGGCCTGGTGGTGTTGACTACTGTGGCCAGTGCTGCCCAGCAGGCGCGCAGAACCCCCTGAAACAGTCCCACTTCGCACATCTCAAAAAGACAGGATCACCGTGACTCGCGCCCCCTCTGCCAATTGGGGGAACACCTCTTCTGGGCGACATGTTGCCTCTTACTCGCTGCCCCGACCTGGATGTGTCTCTAAAAGCCGCTTCCTGGAACAAGAACCTCTGAACTATAACGCTTTGTACACCTTATGCAGACTTTTAATGGAATGAAGCTTTTATACCACATTGTTGCATTTTATTCCCTGGAACTGATTATTTACTTGACTTAAGTAATTGTTTTATCTGAAGTGTGTGTGTGTGTGTGTGTGTGCGGGTGCGTGTATGTGTGTGTGTGTGTGTGTGTGTGTGTGTGTGTGTGTGTGTGTGTGTGTGTGTGTGTGTGTGTGTGTGTGTGTGTGTGTGTGTGCCTCCCTTGCATCCGTTCCTTTCTGCTGCGAGTGTTTTGTAGTAGATAAAGAGATAACAACTTAGCCTTCACTGTGACTGGCTGGGGCGACAACTTTTATTTCTGAGCCAAGAAAAGTGTGTGTCTGATTTCAGAATATAAATGGCTTGGTTGTGTCCTGCCCATCACGGCTCTGAATATGAGTGTTTGGGGCCAGGGAAGAGAAAGGCAATATGATGATGCGACTTGTGAGGTGATCAGCGTAGGAACCTCCGTTGTCAAATTATCGTATTCAGAGCCGCGTATTTACCGGTTTCTGGCCCATAACTGTTGCCAAGAAGCACTCAGACCTTGCTATCATTTCCGATTGGGGCAGAAGGAACCTTGTGTCCTTCAATGCCTCAAAAACTCAATTTCTCCACCTATCAACTCGACACAATCTTCCAAACACCTATCCCCTATTCTTCGACAACACTCAGCTGTCACCTTCCTCAACACTAAACATCCTCGGTCTATCCCTAACTCAAAATCTCAACTGGAAACTTCATATCTCCTTTCTTGCTAAATCAGCTTCCTCGAGGTTGGGCGTTCTGTATCGTCTCCGCCAGTTCTTCTCCCCCGCGTAGTTGCTATCCATATACAGGGGCCTTTTCCGCCCTCGTATGGAGTATGCATCTCACGTGTGGTGGGGCTCCACTCACACAGCTCTTCTGAACAGAGTTGAGTCTAAGGCTCTTCGTCTCATCAGCTCTCCTCCTCCTACTGATAGCCTTCCACCTCTTAAATTACACACACACACACACACACACACACACACACACACACACACACACACACACACACACACACACACACACACACACACACACACACACACAATCAAATAATCACTGTATTTTCCCGTTAGCTTCGCTGAATATTTATAACAACGCATTTTCTGAAAGGAACGTTAAGGACTTTTTTTCTTTAGCTGCATTATATTTTGCAACCTGAGACTTGGTAGGGCTTAGTTTTATCTTTGTGGTTATGCTTCGCAAGATATATCTGAACCGATAACCACAATCTCTCAATGTAGCCATTCTAACTAGACGATAGTTGACTTGCACGTGTTAATCTTTGGTAGAGGATCAGGAGGCTGTGTAGGCCGAGCACCGCACAGCCTGGCGTGCCTGCGTGGGCGTGGCGGCGATAACACCCACGGGGCACGGCAAGAACTGGTATGGTTAGAACTTTTAAGATGTAGTTGGTAGTTTGTATTCGGACCCGAAATTCCGCCTGATCGACGCCTCTTCTACAGAAACCTGACCTACACCACCACCACCACCACTACGAACAACAACAACAATAACAACAATTTCAATTGTAAAGAGCTTTCCCATCGCATTCCCCGTGGCAGGCCACGCCCTTACAGGAATGTCCTTGGAGCCTCGCCTAGGACACTCATGGAATGCTTGGCGCAGCTCAGGACAAATTAAAAAAGTCATGAAGGCCGTCCAGTCCTCCTGCCAGATATAAAGAGCCCGAGGACCTCCTGCTGACCACACCGCCACGTGACTCCGGAGTGTCGCGACTTGAACAACAATGAAGGCTCTGGTGAGTTGACGAGCAGCTGAATCTTGTGTAAAACTGTATAATTCGTTGGTTCGACCCCGTCTTGAGTACTGTGTACAGTTTTGGTCTCCCTACTACAGAAAAGACATAGAAAAGTTGGAACGGGTCCAACGAAGAGTAACAAAGATGATTCCTAGGTTGAGAAATTTGTCATATTAACAAAGGCTTAAAGAAGTAAATTTATTCAGCCTATCAAAACGAAGAATGCGAGGCGATCTAATAGAAGTGTTTAAAATGTTCAAAGGATTCAGTGATATTAATGCGGAAGATTACTTTACAATTGATCGATCAAATAGAACAAGAAGAAATCACAATTTGAAGATAAGTGGTAAAAGATTCCCGTCGCACGAAGCTAAACACTTCTTCTTCAATCGAGTTGTTAATGTTTGGAACTCTCTACCCTGTGATGTCGTTGATAGTACAACAGTTACGGCCTTCAAGAATAGATTAGACAAGTGTTTTGAATCCAACCAGCAACTAAGATATTACTCATTGTCGTAATAACGTTAAAGTCTTTCGAATACTGGTGTCCTTGTCCGCTTTTATCGCCCGGTTAGTGGTAGCAGTAATGGTAGTTCTTTCCTCTTTCCTACATTAATTCCATGCAGTTTTTCCATGCTGCATGGTTCTTTTTCCTTTCCTGCCAGCTTTGGCTGGAGGGATGGGGGGGTGGGGAGGAGCCTTCGCCTTTGCTGTCCTTCATCTTCCACCTGTGATTAGATAGTTAGTGTAGCTTGTCACAAACAACCTCGTAAGGACCAGCAGGTCTGCTGTTGTTTGTTCTTCCTTTGTGTTCCTTTCTGTTCCTTTGTGAGTATCTGGAGACGCCGAACAGTGCAGAGCCTAAGAGGCTCGAGGATACACGCGTGTGCTTGGCTCCCTGTGATCTCTTTTGTTCCTTGTATTTTTTCCAGACTGTCCTGGCAGCGGTGGCGGCGGTGCTCGCGGGTCTGGCATCCGCGGAGGCTGACCCCAAGGCTGACCCCAAGGCTGACCCCGGCATCGGCCTCGGCTTCGGCGGGGGTCTTGGGTTCGGCCTGAGAGGTGGCTTTGGGTATGGCCTGGGCGGTGGCCTGGGCTATGGCCTGGGCGGTGGCCTGGGCTATGGCCTGGGCGGTGGCCTGGGCTATGGCCTGGGCGGTGGCCTGGCCTATGGCCTGGGCGGTGGCCTGGGCTATGGCCTGGGCGGTGGCCTGAGCTATGGCCTGGGCGGTGGCCTGGGTGGTGGCCTGGGCGGTGGCCTGGGCGGTGGCCTGGGCTATGGCCTGGGCGGTGGCCTGGGTGGTGGCCTGGGCGGTGGCCTGGGCTATGGCCTGAGAGGTGGCCTGGGTGTTGGCCTGGGTGGCCTGGGCGGTGGCCTGGGCTATGGCCTGAGAGGTGGCCTGGGTGGTGGCCTGAGAGGTGGCCTGGGTGGTGGCCTGGGTGGCCTGGGCGGTGGCCTGGGCTATGGCCTGAAAGGTGGCCTGGGTGGTGGCCTGGGTGGTGGCCTGGGTGGTGGCCTGGGTGGTGGTCTGGGTGGTGGCCTGAAAGGTGGCCTGGGCGGTGGCCTGGGTGGTGGCCTGGGTGGTGGCCTGTGGTGGCCTGGGCGGTGGCCTGGGTGGTGGTCTGGGTGGTGGCCTGGGTGGTGGCCTGGGTGGTGGTCTGGGTGGTGGCCTGGGTGGTGGCCTGGGTGGTGGTCTGGGCGGTGGCCTGGGCGGTGGCCTTGGTGGTGGCCTGGGTGGTGGCCTGGGTGGTGGCCTGGGTGGTGGTCTGGGCGGTGGCCTGGGTGGTGGTCTGGGTGGTGGTCTGGGCGGTGGCCTGGGCGGTGGCCTGGGCTATGGCCTGAAAGGTGGCCTGGGTGGTGGCCTGGGTGGTGGCCTGGGTGGTGGCCTGGGTGGTGGTCTGGGTGGTGGCCTGAAAGGTGGCCTGGGCGGTGGCCTGGGTGGTGGCCTGGGTGGTGGCCTGGGTGGTGGTCTGGGCGGTGGCCTGGGTGGTGGTCTGGGTGGTGGCCTGGGTGGTGGCCTGGGTGGTGGTCTGGGTGGTGGCCTGGGTGGTGGCCTGGGTGGTGGTCTGGGCGGTGGCCTGGGCGGTGGCCTTGGTGGTGGCCTGGGTGGTGGCCTGGGTGGTGGCCTGGGTGGTGGTCTGGGCGGTGGCCTGGGTGGTGGTCTGGGTGGTGGTCTGGGCGGTGGCCTGGGTGGTGGTCTGGGTGGTGGCCTGGGTGGTGGCCTGAAAGGTGGCCTGGGCGGTGGCCTGGGTGGTGGCCTGGGTGGTGGCCTGGGTGGTGGCCTGGGTGGTGGTCTGGGCGGTGGCCTGGGTGGTGGTCTGGGTGGTGGCCTGGGTGGTGGCCTGGGTGGTGGTCTGGGCGGTGGCCTGGGCGGTGGCCTGAGAGGTGGCCTGGGTGTTGGCCTGGGTGGCCTGGGCTTGTCACAAACAACCTCGTAAGGACCAGCAGGTCTGCTGTTGTTTGTTCTTCCTTTGTGTTCCTTTCTGTTCCTTTGTGAGTATCTGGAGACGCCGAACAGTGCAGAGCCTAAGAGGCTCGAGGATACACGCGTGTGCTTGGCTCCCTGTGATCTCTTTTGTTCCTTGTATTTTTTCCAGACTGTCCTGGCAGCGGTGGCGGCGGTGCTCGCGGGTCTGGCATCCGCGGAGGCTGACCCCACGGCTGACCCCAAGGCTGACCCCAAGGCTGACCCCAAGGCTGACCCCGGCATCGGCCTCGGCTTCGGCGGGGGTCTTGGGTTCGGCCTGAGAGGTGGCTTTGGGTATGGCCTGGGCGGTGGCCTGGGCTATGGCCTGGGCGGTGGCCTGGGCTATGGCCTGGGCGGTGGCCTGGGCTATGGCCTGGGCGGTGGCCTGGCCTATGGCCTGGGCGGTGGCCTGGGCTATGGCCTGGGCGGTGGCCTGAGCTATGGCCTGGGCGGTGGCCTGGGTGGTGGCCTGGGCGGTGGCCTGGGCGGTGGCCTGGGCTATGGCCTGGGCGGTGGCCTGGGTGGTGGCCTGGGCGGTGGCCTGGGCTATGGCCTGAGAGGTGGCCTGGGTGTTGGCCTGGGTGGCCTGGGCGGTGGCCTGGGCTATGGCCTGAGCGGGGGCCTGGGTGGTGGCCTGAGAGGTGGCCTGGGTGGGGGCCGGGGTGGCCTGGGCGGTGGCCTGGGCTATGGCCTGAAAGGTGGCCTGGGTGGTGGCCTGGGTGGTGGCCTGGGTGGTGGCCTGGGTGGTGGTCTGGGTGGTGGCCTGAAAGGTGGCCTGGGCGGTGGCCTGGGTGGTGGTCTGGGCGGTGGCCTGGGTGGTGGTCTGGGTGGTGGCCTGGGTGGTGGCCTGGGTGGTGGTCTGGGTGGTGGCCTGGGTGGTGGTCTGGGTGGTGGCCTGGGTGGTGGCCTGGGTGGTGGTCTGGGCGGTGGCCTGGGCGGTGGCCTGGGTGGTGGCCTGGGTGGTGGCCTGGGTGGTGGCCTGGGTGGTGGCCTGTGAGGTGGCCTGGGTGGTGGTCTGGGTGGTGGTCTGGGCGGTGGCCTGGGTGGTGGTCTGGGTGGTGGCCTGGGTGGTGGCCTGAAAGGTGGCCTGGGCGGTGGCCTGGGTGGTGGCCTGGGTGGTGGCCTGGGTGGTGGCCTGGGTGGTGGTCTGGGCGGTGGCCTGGGTGGTGGTCTGGGTGGTGGCCTGGGTGGTGGCCTGGGTGGTGGTCTGGGCGGTGGCCTGGGCGGTGGCCTGGGTGGTGGCCTGGGTGGTGGCCTGGGTGGTGGCCTGGGCGGTGGTCTGGGTGGTGGCCTGGGTGGTGGTCTGGGTGGTGGCCTGAAAGGTGGCCTGGGTGGTGGTCTGGGTGGTGGCCTGGGTGGTGGTCTGGGCGTGGCCTGGCGGTGGTCTGGGTGGTGGCCTGGGTGGTGGTCTGGGTGGTGGCCTGGGTGGTGGCCTGGGTGGTGGCCTGGGTGGTGGTCTGGGCGGTGGCCTGGGTGGTGGTCTGGGTGGTGGCCTGGGTGGTGGTCTGGGTGGTGGCCTGGGTGGTGGTCTGGGCGGTGGCCTGGGTGGTGGTCTGGGTGGTGGCCTGGGTGGTGGCCTGAAAGGTGGCCTGGGCGGTGGCCTGGGTGGTGGCCTGGGCGGTGGCCTGGGTGGTGGCCTGGGCGGTGGCCTGGGTGGTGGCCTGGGTGGTGGCCTGAGAGGTGGCCTGGGTGGTGGCCTGGGCGGTGGCCTGGGTGGTGGCCTGGGCGGTGGCCTGGGCTACGGGTACGGCCGCAGGAAGCGTGAGGCGGAGCCGACGGCTGGTGTTGGTGGCTTTATCTCGGCCCACAAGAACCACCAGCAGCAGAGCTTCAACGCCTTCATTCCTCCCTTCATTGGCGGCTTCGGTGGTCTGGGCTTCGGCAAGTACGGCGGGGGCTTCGGCGGCTACGGCGGCTACGGTGGCTACGGCGGCAAGTTCATCGGTCGCCGCAAGCGTGAGGCGGAGCCGACCGCAGAGGCTGACCCCACCTTCATCTCGTCCTACAACAACAACCACCAGCAGAGCTTCAACGCCTTCATTCCTCCCTTCATTGGCGGCTTCGGCGGCTACGGTCGCCGCTAGAGTAGGGCGGAGCCGACGGCTGAGGCTGCCACGTTCCGCAGGAACAGCAGCCAGAAAAGCTTCACCGCGATCTTTCTCCTCCCTTCACTGGCGGCGGCCTGGACCTGGTGTTGACTGCTGTAGTCAGTGCTGCCCAGCAGGCGCTCAGAACCCCCTGAAACAGTCCCACTTCATGCATCTCACCAAGACAGGATCACCGTGACTCGCGCCCCCTCTGCCAATAGGGGGGGACACCTCTTCTGGGCGACATGTTGCCTCTTACTCGCTGCCCCGACCTGGATGTGTCTCTAAAAGCCGCTTCCTGAAACAAGAACCTCTGAACTATAACGCTTTGTATACCTTATGCAGACTTTTAATGGAATGAAGCTTTTATACCACATTGTTGCATTTTATTCCCTGGAACTGACTATTTACTTGCCTTAAGTATATAATTGTTTTATCTGAAGTGTGTGTGTGTGTGTGTGTGTGTGTGTGTGTGTGTGTGTGTGTGTGTGTGTGTGTGTGTGTGTGTGTGTGTGTGTGCCTCCCTTGCATCCGTTCCTTTCTGCTGCGAGTGTTTTGTAGTAGATAAAGAGATAACAACTTAGCCTTCACTGTGACTGGCTGGGGCGACAACTGTTATTTCTGAGCCAAGAAAAGTGTGTGTCTGATTTCAGAATATAAATGGCTTGGTTGTGTCTTGCCCATCACGGCTCTGAATATGAGTGTTTGGGGCCAGGGAAGAGAAAGGCAATATGATGATGCGACTTGTGAGGTGATCAGCGTAGGAACCTCGGTTGTCAAATTATCGTATTCAGAGCAGCGTATTTACCTGTTTCTGGCCCATAACTGTTGCCAAGAAGCACTAATAATTAACTATTTAAACGATAACCATGTATGAATGCAATTATTTGGGTGACGGACGCAGTTTTTGGGTCGGAAATCGGCAAACATGAGGCAGAGTACGACAATCTGGCAACGTTGGTAGGAACAGAACTTCAAGATGCTACTGAGTATAAGATTTAGCTTTTAGAATCGAAGAGAAGAGTATCAAGACACCGCTCCACCCGACCTTTCTTTTGGCCACTCTTTACTTCTAGCTTTCGTAGGAGCAACTAATTTCACCGTGTATTTTCTGTAACAGTGTAACCATGTGACCTCTGTACTGTACATCGGGGAGGCTGCTCGTTGAGAGCCTGCTTTGATAGCAACTTATTTTTGTATTTCTCAAGTTTATTTTTTGTAATTGTCTTATGTAATGCTATCAATAAACTATTAAAGCAAAGCGATTAGCGGGCTTTTTTTCTACACTTTTTTGTTGTTGGTGGTGCCCTTGAGCTGCTTCCTCTCCTGTGAAAAAAGAAATATTGTCAAGAAATTCATTAAATCTTGATTGTAAATATTCTAGTCGTTTATATGATTCCCGACTAAGCATGTTTCCTTTCCAGGTTACTGAAATACATTAACCCGGTAGCTGCGGGGATCATGTTTCTTAAAGGCCCCTCTAAGCGAGAAAAATGAGAAAAAATCATCACTCACGGAAACCATTTCATAATATCTATCAACGCATTTGTGATAATTTTATGCATCACCTATTTTGGGGGTTGAAGTCATGGCCAAAATTTGGCCCGTCGCTGCTACTGGGTTAAAAGAAAAGCTTCTCCAGGTAAGCGTTCCACAATCTTGGCAGACATGCAAACACTTACGGCTGTGGCTCTCATCTCACACGTTTGGATTAACTAACTCACGGGGAGCGCATGCCCGGGGACGCGTCGCTTCACTCACTCGCCGCCTCCTCACCCGACTCTCCCCGTGAGCAAGCCTCCACGCAGCTACCCTTTCCACTTCAAACTAATTGCAAGGTTTAGCAGTATATGAATAACATCCTCACACCTTTGGCCCTGCCTGTTGTTTTCATCAGAAGAATATTGTCGAAACGTTAAAGGATGTCTATCTATCTGTCTATCTATCTATATCTATCAATATCTATCTATATCAACCAATATCTATTTATCTGCATTACTCAACTTCTTTTTATAGAAGACCCACCCTTCAGGAACTTAACGACTCAAGGCTGGAGGCTGCAGAACGCTTAGCCTCAGCCCTTACTATTATTTCCGATTGGGGCAAGAAGAACCTGGTGTCCTTCAACGCCTCAAAAACACAGTTTCTCCACCTATCCACTCGACACAATCTTCCAAACAACTATCCCCTATTCTTTGACAACACCCAGCTATCACCTTCCTCAACACTAAACATCCTCGGTCTATCCTTAACTCAAAATCTCAACTGGAAACTTCATATCTCATCTCTTACTAAATCAGCTTCCTCGAGGCTGGGCGTTCTGTACCGTCTCCGCCAGTTCTTCTCCCCTGCACAGTTGCTGTCCATATACAGGGGCCTTGTCCGCCCTCGTATGGAGTCTGCATCTCATGTGTGGGGGGGCTCCACTCACACAGCTCTTCTGGACAGAGTGGAGGCAAAGGCTCTTCGTCTCATCAGCTCTCCTCCTCATACTGATAGTCTTCTACCTCTTAAATTCCGCCGCAATGTTGCCTCTCTTTCTATCTTCTATCGATATTTCCACGCTGACTGCTCTTCTGAACTTGCTAACTGCATGCCTCCCCCCCTCCCGCGGCCCCGCTGCACTCGACTTTCTACTCATGCTCATCCCTATGCTGTCCAAACCCCTTATGCAAGAGTTAACCAGCATCTTCACTCTTTCATCCCTCACGCTGGTAAACTCTGGAACAATCTTCCTTCATCTGTATTTCCTCCTGCCTACGACTTGAACTCTTTCAAGAGGAGGGTGTCAGGACACCTCTCCTCCCGTATTTGATCTTCCTTTCGGCCACCTCTTTTGTTTCTTTTTTAGGAGCAGCGAGAAGCGGGCTTTTTTTTTATTATTGTTTTCTTTTTTTGTGTGTCCTTGAGCTGCCTCCTTTGTTGTAAAAAAAAAAAAAATCTATCTATCTCTACACGCACACGCACACACACACACACACACACACACACACGCACGCACACACACACACACACACACACACACACACACACACACACACTCAAATAATCACTGTATTTTCCCGTTAGCTTCGTTGAATATTTATAACAACGCATTTTCTGAAAGGAACGTTAAGGACTTTTTTTCTTTAGCTGCATTATATTTTGCAACCTGAGACTTGGTAGGGCTTAGTTTTATCTTTGTGGTTATGCTTCGCAAGATATATCTGAACCGATAACCACAATCTCTCAATGTAGCCATTCTAACTAGACGATAGTTGACTTGCACGTGTTAATCTTTGGTAGAGGATCAGGAGGCTGTGTAGGCCGAGCACCGCACAGCCTGGCGTGCCTGCGTGGGCGTGGCGGCGATAACACCCACGGGGCACGGCAAGAACTGGTGTGGTTAGAACTTTTAAGATGTAGTTGGTAGTTTGTATTCGGACCCGAAATTCCGCCTGATCGACGCCTCTTCTACAGAAACCTGACGGACACCACCACCACCACTACGAACAACAACAACAATAACAACAATTTCAATTGTAAAGAACTTCCCATCGCATTCCCCGTGGCTGGCCGCGCCCTTACAGGAATGTCCTCGGAGCCTCGCCGAGGACACTCATGGAATGCTTGGCGCTGCTCAGGACAAATAAAAAAAAGTCATGAAGGCCGTCCAGTCCTCCTGCCAGATATAAAGAGCCCGAGGACCTCCTGCTGACCACACCGCCACGTCTCCGGAGTGTCGCAGCTTGAACAACAATGAAGGCTCTGGTGAGTTGACGAGCAGCTGAATCTTGTGTTCCTGAGTATCTGGAGACGCCGAACAGTGCAGAGCCTAAGAGGCTCGAGGATACACGCGTGTGCTTGGCTCCCTGTGATCTCTTTTGTTCATTATATTCTTTTTCAGACCGTCCTGGCAGTGGTGGCGGCGGTGCTCGCGGGTCTGGCATCCGCGGAGGCTGACCCCAAGGCTGACCCCGGCATCGGCCTCGGCTTCGGCGGGGGCTTTGGCGGTGGCCTGGGCGGCGGCCTGGGCTATGGGCTGGGCGGTGGCCTGGGCGGTGGCCTGGGCGGCGGCCTGGGCTATGGGCTGGGCGGTGGCCTGGGCGGTGGCCTGGGCGGCGGCCTGGGCTATGGGCTGGGCGGTGGCCTGGGCGGTGGCCTGGGATATGGCCTTGGCGGTGGACTGGGCGGTGGCTTGGGCTATGGCCTGGGTGGTGGCCTGGGCGGTGGCTTTGGGTATGGCCTGGGCGGTGGCCTGGGCGGTGGTCTGGGCGGTGGCCTGGGCTACGGATACGGCCGCAGGAAGCGTGAGGCGGAGCCCACGGCTGAGGCTAACCCCGGCATCGGCCTCGGATTCGGCGGGGGTCTTGGCTACTCCCAGAGGTTCGGGTTCGGCCTGAGAGGTGGCTTTGGCTATGGCCTGGGAGGTGGTCTGGGGTATGGCTTGGGTGGTGGCCTGGGAGGTGGCCTGGGTGGTGGCCTGGGTGGCCTGGGCGGTGGCCTAGGAGGCGGCTACGGGTATGGCCGCAGGAAGCGTGAGGCGGAGCCCACGGCTGAGGCTAACCCCGGCATCGGCCTCGGATTCGGCGGGGGTCTTGGTTACTCCCAGAGGTTCGGGTTCGGCCTGAGAGGTGGTTTTGGCTATGGCCTGGGAGGTGGTCTGGGGTATGGCCTGGGCGGTGGCCTGGGCGGTGGCTTGGGTGGTGGCCTAGGAGGCGGCTACGGGTACGGTCGCAGGAAGCGTGAGGCCGAGCCGACGGCTGAGGCTGACCCCACCTTCATCTCGGCCCACAAGAACCACCACCAGCAGAGCTTCAACGCCTTCATTCCTCCCTTCATTGGCGGCTTCGGTGGTCTGGGCTTCGGCAAGTACGGGGGCTTCGGTGGCTACGGCGGCTACGGTGGCTACGGCGGCAAGTTCATCGGTCGCCGCAAGCGTGAGGCGGAGCCGACGGCTGAGGCTGACCCCGGCTTTATCTCGGCCCACAGGAACAGTCACCAGCAGAGCTTCAATGCCTTCATCCCTCCCTTCATTGGCGGATTCGGTGGCCTGGGCTTCGGCAAGTACGGGGGCTATGGTCGCCGCTAGAGTGGGGCGGAGCCGATGGCTGAGGCTGACCCGGCATTGCCACGGGCCAAGATAACAGCCGCCAGCAGAGCTACACCGCGATCTTTCCTCCCTTCACTGGCGGCGGCCTGGACCTGGTGTTGACTGCTGTGGTCAGTGCTGCCACCAGACGCTCAGAACCCCCCTAAACAGTCTCCTTCGTGCGTCTCACCAGGACTGGATTGCCGTGACTCGCACCGCTTCTGCTACCTGGAACAACACCTTTTCATGACAATTTGTTGCCTCTTACTCTCCGCCACGACCTAAATGTGTCTTTGAAAACCGCTTCCTGAAACAACAACCGGTGAACTACAACGCTTTGTATACCTTATGCACACTTTCAATAAAATGAAGCTCTTATACCACTCCGTAGAATTTTATTCCCTAGAACTGATTTTTACTTGTCTGAGGTGATTGTTTTCACTTCAAGACATAGTGAACACGAAGTGGGTATCAAGACACCTCTCCGACCGATTTTAGATTTTCGCCCTTACATGAACACAAAGAAGTTCTCCTGCCCGGCCTAGCCCAGTGAGTCTAGTGGAGTGAGGCCAAAATGCAGGGAGCTGGATTCGGAGTCTACTTTCATACTTTTCCTTTTATTTCATTGGGGCTTTGAGTAACGTTGCTTCTATTCAAATTACATAAGCATATTCATGGTGTATCTTTTTCAAGGGGGGGGGGGGGGAGTAGGAGGTATACTTAACGTGTTGATTTCTTCATGCACGAAAATGATTGAATGTGAAAAACGTACAAGTAAACCATGAATAAGGATGACAATTTTGAGCCTTTTCCACCCATCAGAAGGTATAGTTTTTATTATATTTTATCTGCTGTATTGAGGAAGTTTGTCTGTCTGTCTGTCTGCCTGTCTGTCTGTCTCCCTCCCCTTGGATGCTAACCATATACAAGGGTCTCTGTGTCTGTCTGTCTGTGTCTGTCTGTCTGTCTGTCTCCCCCCCCCCATTCCCCCGGATGCTAACCATATACAAGGGTCTCATCCATCTCCTGCTTGGAATATGCATCTCATGTGCGTGTGTAGGTGTGTGTGTGTGTGGGGGGGCGGTGGGACTCAAAACACAGCTATTTTGGACACGGTTGAGTCAATTTTTTTTTTTTGCTTCATTAGCTCCCCTACTTATACTGACTCTGTTTCAGCCTCTCAAACTCCTCCACGTAAAGCATCTCTTTCTCATCTTTTTATTTCAGCCTCTCAAACTCCTCCACGTAAAGCATCTCTTTCTCATCTTTTTATTTCAGCCTCTCAAACTCCTCCACGTAAAGCATCTCTTTCTCATCTTTTTATTTCAGCCTCTCAAACTCCTCCACGTAAAGCATCTCTTTCTCCATATTTTTATTTCAACCTCTTAAACTCCTCCACATAAAGCATCTCTTTCTCCATCTCTTTATTTTCTGTTTAGATCGTTCGTTTTCCTCTTTTTGGGAGCTGCGTTATTTCCGTTAGTTTTCTTGCCCTTGACTGCCTCCTCTGGTGTAAAAAAATACAGCAGCAGCAGCAGCAGCAGCCGTTACTGATCGGCCGCAAGGTAAAAGTCTCCTTCCTCCCCTCTCTGAGAGTTTATTTCCTGGACCCTTGGGACCATTGTTACGACGAGGGCAGATTGTTCCCGGAGCACGGCCTGCCCCTCGCTTTGGCAGGAGACACCAGGCTTGAAAGACTCGTCAACGAAGCAGCGGCCGACTCAGGGACAGATGAGTGCACCCGAGTGCGCTTGCCTTTCCCCACCCTGCAAAGGGATCTCATGTCGCCTCTGTGACTGCTAAAGTAAACGTGAAAGATACGATAAAATTTTTAACGGTCTTTGTTCGTCGATGAACCAATAAAAATTTAAGAATTCAAATATCTTGATACGTTAGGTAGAATAAAATACTGGTTGTTACAAGTGAAGACATAATTAACATCAACTAACATCTGAATATGATCTAGGACCAGGGTGACTTTAAGCTTCAACACACTGAGTTAACCGTAATGACGGAGAAACTGCCCCCCCCCCCCCCCCCCTGTATAAATTAATTTATTGATTGGGTGGTTGACGCCTCCGGATAAATGAGCGAAGGTGATATGCTGAAATGTATAATGCTTTGAAGCCAACATTAAAACATCGAATCCCTTTTTTTTTATTGTTCCTCACACACAGGCCAGCCGGCACTGCATGGAGGGGAGTCGCACAGCACGCCCGACGTTCAAATAAGAGCTAGGCTGACTAACTACCTAAGTCATGTTTTTACATAAGCCACGCGACACAGTAATCCGCTGGACCTTGTCGCGGTGACTCAGGATCACCTCGCCGGCAACGTGACGACAGAACAGTTCTTGCCGTCACAAATGTTTATGTGTTCACATTAGCTCTCGTAAAGGACAGGTTGGAGATAAAACACTGAAACTATATTTTTTTATAGTGCCAATGTCCTAAGAATCACACACATGATAAAGACACAACTACCAGATGATATTAACGTAATGGTGTCGCTAAATAATAAAGAAATTACTTAATCAACAAAATAAATTAGCCCAGCTTCGTGAAAACCAACCTTGTTAAGTCCCTCGCGGCATATTCTAAATACAGGACACACTGACCGCCAGCGCCGAGTGTCTGCTGGCGTGCCGCAGGGAGCGGCGGGGCACGTGTGAAGTATTTTGCTGTGGCTCAGCTGAGTGGAGTTTAGTTGGAGTTCGTCGGAGAGTTTCGGTTTAGTGGTTTAGTGGAAAATAATGTGTTATGGCAATCGGAAACCTTGATTACTTTTTATTTTTATTTTTTTGAGCTGTCTCCTTCCTGGCTTGAGGAAGAAATAAATGATATTGTAATTGCTGTAATATTCTTTAATTGGAAATTACATCAAAATTATTCGAAATAATTTCCTGCCATTCCTTGTTCCAATGCAAATATTAACACTATTTCCTGCACCACATCGCTGCGTTACCGCCGTGACGGGTGACGCAAAACTTGGCGCCGTCCGTCACAAACACGCTCCACTTTGTCATATCCCGTCTTTATGTCCAGAGGAAATGTGAGTTGGCGTTATTCGTGTTTTCTCTTTGAACGATCGATAAACAAGGTGGAAAGTCCCTTAGTTCACTTGCAATGGTTGGCACCACGCAAGGAAACAGAGCAGAATATCTATAAGCAGCTCTGTCTCACTAGAATTTCCTTTCGCACATTTACTGCGTGACACAGCTGCAGTGCTTGCGGCGTGGGCGCCTCGGGCAAGAAGGGATCATCGCGGGCTGGAAGGCGGTTGTTCCCGTGAAGCGCTTGACAAAACGCTTTGAAAGTGTCGTCCCTGATCTGCTTGCACCCGTCAGGCCGTCAGTCTCTCGGAGGAGGAAGTCAGCTGAGGCATAAATGTAAGTCTTCTTCCTCTCCGCTGCCGAAACGGACCACGCCCTTAGGCGTGTCCTGGGGCTCGCCGAGGACGTTTGGTGGTGACGCGGCCTTGATCACGAAAAGGGGAAAAATGGAGGACGTAGAACTCTTGCTATGGATGGATTTGGCAAGATATAAGGCCAACGGACTTCCTCTGAGCCACACTTCAGCGTCCATTGCACGAGCAGCGACACACGCCAGCATGAAGGCTCTGGTGAGTGGGGGGTGGCGGCGAGGGGCGGCCCTCGGCGCGGCGCGCGGGGCGTCGCTGACGGAACTTGTCACCAGAGTGAATGTGTTGGCGGAACAAGTGTGCTTTCCGAATTACGCGCCTTAACAGTGTTCAGTCAATCCTTGTGTAATATTACACACTGACTCAAAACCAATCACAATATGATATATTAATGTTAGAGGAGTTGGTCCTCTGGAACCACAGGTGCAGGCGGCAACACTGGCTTTGAAAGGGGTACTGCGACAAAGTTTACATCTGCCACGGGTAGCCTTTTCCGCCTCATGCTTGGCATGACTCCCTAAGAGGCCACAATGTGAACACAGCGACTCAAGGTTTATCACTTCAGGTGAACCTCCGCCCCGCCGTGGTGTGCATGAGCACTATCGAATAGATGACAGACGCTCAGCATATCCAAGAACGCAGTGGAAGGCGCCCGCCGAGATGGTGATCTTTAAGACCTAGGTGTCCGAGTCATGTACATATACTAATGTATTCCATCAAACTCTGAGCATGCATAATTATTTGGAGCTGAGTGTCTGAAGAAATCTGATGGCCAACAAAGGCTTTATTGGGTTTGACGTGCTGAGGGTAGACCAGACTGCTTTGTTATGTTAGATTCGGGTTGGTTAGAACAGGTTTTGTCTGAACATGATAAAAAACGTTATCTCGTATACGTGGGAACGGGAAACAAAATATAATGTTATCTCAAAGGTATATGCTGAAAGCCATTATTTTTTGTATTTCTTGTACATCCTTCAAGGGAATCGGTAAGATGATACATGAACAGCGTCGTGGCTGCTGACCTGATAGCGATGAGGAGGCGTGTGAGCTTAGCGACAGTATAGTGTGTTCATGTTGGCTTAATATGATGCTTCTGCTTCCGTCCCTCCAGATTGTCCTGGCAGCGGTGGCGGCGGTGCTCCTGGGGCTGACGTCAGCGGAGGCTGAGCCCAAGGCTGACCCCAAGGCTGACCCCAAGGCTGACCCCGGTGGCATCGGATTCGGCCTCCAGGGGGGCATAGGCTTGCGCTATAATGTCGGGTTCGGTCTGGGACACGGCCTAGGGTACGGCCTGGGCGGCGGCGGCCTGGGCGGCGGCTACGGCGGCGGCCTGGGAGGCGGCCTTGGCCTGGGAGGCGGCTACGGCGGCTACGGCGGCTACGGAGGCTACGGCAGCTACGGCGGCTACGGCGGCTACGGGCTGGGAGGCGGCCTCGGGTACGGCCGCAGGAAACGTGAGGCGGAGCCGACGGCTGAGGCTGACCCCGGCTTGGTCTCGGCCCACAAGAACCACCACCAGGAGAGCTTCACCGCCTTCATTCCTCCCTTCATTGGCGGCTACGGCGGCCTGGGGTATGGCGGCCTGGGCTACGGAGGTTTGGGCTACGGCGGCTTGGGATATGGCGGCGGCGGCTTTGGGTATGGAGGATATGGAGGCGGCAAGTTCATTGGAGGCTACGGCCGCAGGAAGCGTGAGGCGGAGCCGACGGCTGAGGCTGACCCCACCTTCATCAAGGCCCACAAGAACAGCCACCAGGAGAGCTTCAATGCCTTCATTCCTCCCTTCATTGGCGGTGGTCTGGGCATTGGCGGATACGGCGGCGGCCTGGGCTACGGCGGCTATGGCGGCGGCCTGGGCTACGGCGGCTATGGCGGCGGCCTGGGCTACGGCGGCTATGGCGGCGGCCTGGGCTACGGCAAGGTGGGCTATGGTGGCTACGGCGGGTATGGCGGCTATGGTGGGTTCAGCAAATATGGCGGCTACGGAGGTGGCGGTGGTATCATCGGCTAACCTGACACCCTCGAGCAAGGCGACACTATCACCCCCCAGACGATACTACCTTAGAAGTGTTTTTCATCAATATTTTATTATGTAATTATGAACATATTGTCTGTACCTCTTTTAATATATAAACCCTTACAAGGACCTGGCCATTTACTTTACATGACTACCTTCTAAAATACAGTGATTAGCACCGTTAACTCTATATCATATTTTAAATGAATTGCCAAGTGAGATTGCTGCGGATTGTTGTGGCTCATCCATGCAGTTCAGGGCAAAAGTGAGAAAGGCTGTGGTTTTATTTCTGGGGTAGGCGCCCGAGTGGCCTAAGACTACCCACATGCTGTCCTGAATTCCACCCATCGACCCGGACTCTAGAGGAAACCGTCCAAGTGAATCAAGAAGGAGTTCCGGAGGGCAGCATGAGCCAAGAGAAGATGGCGCCACTATAAACACTTGCCTGCACCATGACGGGCTGGGGGCGAACACCATCCAGGTCCCTCAAGAAAGCCTACTGGTGCTGAAGGCCGACACGTAAAAAAAAAAAAAAAAAAAAAATCAATGTCCGGGACACGAGAGCCTGGCACAGCGAGGCGAAGAGTTGGAATAAGTTACGGCGGCCAATCTCTCCGACGTTGTATCACATAATAGCGCAAGTTACTGAGCTCTCTAACAATAAGAGCAGGCTACCGTATAACTATAATCGCGAAAGTGAACCCTTCTTGGTACATAGAAAATACACTCTTATTATGTCGAGCGTGTTGGCCGGGACAACATGAAAGTCACTGACAGCAACAATCAGTACATTTTTGTTAGTTTGTTTTAGGAAAGGATGTAGCTCAAGGACACACACACACACACACACACACACACACACACACACACACACACATCTACTAAGCGCTGCTCCATAAAAGGAAATTTCTTGTATAAATTCTTGTTTAAAAACTTTCAGATATTGACTGAAATGCTAAAGAATTCCACCCCAGAGTTATCTATTGGGGGTGGAAGAGTGTGTATGTGTGTGTGTGTGTGTGTGTGTGTGTGTGTGTGTGTGTGTGTGTGTGTTTGTAAAGGGTATTTCCACGCTTATTGTTATGAGTCTAGGGAAAGTTTGACGAGACTTCTGCACCATGACCGTGATAACCACTCACGAGAACTTGAGCAATCTCCCTTGTGGCCTTGGGAAATACTTATTGTAAAAGGTGAAAGAGTCTGAGAATATAAATCCCAGTGGTGACGTTAAAGGCAGAACAAGGATCATTGCAGCCTGTGTGTCCTGCTGATTAGGGACACAGAGGATAAAAAGATATACAGAATAGAGTCCTCACCGTCAACAGCTGCATGGAGAGGTATCATTTTAAAAGCTTGAATTCCTCGTCTCATCTGAACAGACGCGCCACATATCCGGTTACGACGTGAACGGCGAAGGAAAAATGATTGATTAAACGCGATAATGTTGATGACGTATGAAGTGTTAAGTTGATCAGATTATCATTATTATTATTATTATTATTATTATTATTATTATTATTATTATTATTATTATTATTATTATTATTATTATTATTATTATTATTATTATTATTATTATTATTATTATTATTATTATTATTATTATTATTATTATTATTATTATTATTATTATTAGTAGTAGTAGTAGTAGTAGTAGTAGTAGTAGTAGTATTATTATTATTATTATTATTATTATTATTATTATTATTATTATTATTATTATTATTATTATTATTATTATTATTATTATTATTATTATTATTATTATTATTATTATTATTATTATCATTATCATTATCATCATTATTATTATTATTATTATTATTATTATTATTATTATTATTCTCTCTCTCTCTCTCTCTCTCTCTCTCTCTCTCTCCACACACACATAACTGTTTTGCAGTAAATCTTACAATGCATTCATGCATTTTCTTTACAACCCGGAGAGCTCAAAATTGTACGACAAGCTACCGTGAACAATACAGCTCGTTAAGGCATGCTGGCAGAATGAGTTAAGTATATTATCTAGATGCTGCTGATGCCGCAGAGCTACAAAGCCGACTTTGGGACACAAGAGTATTGGGGCATCTTGTATCTTGCATCTTGTCGTGCTGTCACAAGCATCCCTGGATGGAAGCACAGTCACTGTCTACACTAAATAAGACAGAGGCTGGAATCATATATACCGTATAATAAGAAAATACATAATCATCTCTTTCTCTATAATTGAAAAAATTCGGTTACTAACAATCTACTAACACTCCAGTGTTAGTCAAAAAGACCGTTTCGTTAACCACAGACTGCTCCCGGTGTCCTGCAGCGCTGTCTGCGGCGACCGTGGCAGCAACGCCCAGCACCCCTTGTCTGCGGGACCTTGGTGCTGCCGTGCATAATTGACCACAAACAGCATAGATGAAAAACTGAGCTTCATATAACTTTTCTGATGCCAGCATGCACTCAAGCAGCTCTTCAGTATCGTTCCCCACCACCGCTCAGTGCAGGAGGCTGCAGGGGAGCCTCACATACCGATCTATATTAAGCGATTCTCCCTCCTATCCTTCGCCGTTACCGACCGCGCCCTTTTGTGTTCTTGAAGACTCACCGAGGACTCCTTGTGGAATGCAACGTCCGTGGTCGTGAAATGATGTGAAGGTCGTCGAGTCATTGCAATAGACTCCTTCAGGATATAAGAGCGAGCCAGAGTCCTCTTGGCCACACACCAGCATCTCTCCCCTGAGGAACAACACAGGCAATGAGGGCTCAGGTAAGTTGTTTAAGCTTTGCCAGAAATCGGTGTTTGGAGAACGGCCAGACGTGATGGACAGCCACGGAGGGTTGGAGAGAAGACTCTGTGTGCTCAGCTTTCTGTGATGCCTCTGTCCTCTACTTTGCAGACTGTCCTGGCAGTGGTGGCGGCGGTGCTCCTGGGGCTGACGTCAGCGAAGGCTGAGCCCAAGGCTGACCCCAAGGGTGACCCCGGTGGCATCGGATTCGGCCTCCAGGGGGGCATAGGCTTGCGCTATAATGTCGGGTTCGGCCTGGGACACGGCCTAGGGTACGGCCTGGGCGGCGGCGGCCTGGGCGGCGGCTACGGCGGCGGCCTGGGGGGCGGCGGCCTGGGCGGCGGCTACGGCGGCGGCCTGGGCGGCGGCTACGGCGGCGGCCTGGGCGGCGGCTACGGCGGCGGCCTGGGCGGCGGCCTGGGCGGCGGCTGGCCTGGGAGGCGGCTACGGGCTGGGAGGCGGCCTCGGGTACGGCCGCAGGAAACGTGAGGCGGAGCCGACGGCTGAGGCTGACCCCACCTTCATCAAGGCCCACAAGAACAGCCACCAGGAGAGCTTCAACGCCTTCATTCCTCCCTTCATTGGCGGCGGTCTGGGCATTGGCGGCTACGGCGGCGGCCTGGGCTACGGCGGCTATGGCGGCGGCCTGGGGTACGGCGGCTATGGCGGCGGCCTGGGCTACGGCAAGGTGGGCTATGGTGGCTACGGCGGGTATGGTGGCTATGGTGGGTTCAGCAAATATGGCGGCTACGGAGGTGGCGGTGGTATCATCGGCTAACCTGACACCCTCGAGCAAGGCGACACTATCACCCCAGATGATACTACCTTAGAAGTGTTTTCATCAATATTTTATTATGTAATTAAGAACATATTGTCTGTACCTCTTTTAATATATAAACCCTGACAAGGACCTGCCCATTTACTTTACATGACTACCTTCTAAAATACAGTGATTAGCATCGTTAACTCTATATCATATTTTAAATGTATTGACAAGTGAGATTGCTGCGGATTGGTGGCTCATCCATGCAGCTCAGGGCAAAAGTAAGGACGGGTGTGGCTTTATTTCGCTGAGTGGCCTAAGACTACCCACTACCCATGCCCTGAATTATTCACCCACGACCGACCCTCAAGGAAACCGTCCAAGTGGATCAAGAAGGGATGGGAGGGCAGCATGAGCCAGAAGAGAAGGCGCCACTATAAACACTTGCTGCCTGCACCACGGGGGCTGGGGCGAACACATCAGGTCCCCCTCAGAAAGCCTACTGGTGCTGAAGGCCGACACGTAAAAAAAAAAAAAAAAAAAAAAAAAAAAATCAATGTCCGGGACACGAGAGCCTGGCACAGCGAGGCGAAGAGTTGGAATAAGTTACGGCGGCCAATCTCTCCGACGTTGTATCACATAATAGCGCAAGTTACTGAGCTCTCTAACAATAAGAGCTGGCTACCGTATAACTATAATCGCGAAAGTGAACCCTTCTTGGTACATAGAAAATACACTCTTATTATGTCGAGCGTGTTGGCCGGGACAACATGAGAGTCACTGACAGCAGAAATCAGTACATTTTTGTTAGTTTGTTTTAGGAAAGGATGTAGCTCAAGGACACACACACACACACACACACACACACACACACACACACACACACACACACATCTACTGAGCGCTGCTCCATAAAAGGAAATTTCTTGTATAAATTCTTGTTTAAAAACTTTTATATATTGACTGAAATGCTAAAGAATTCCACCTCAAAGTTATCTATTGGGGGTGGATGTATATGTGTGTTTTAGAGAGAGAGAGAGAGAGAGAGAGAGAGAGAGAGAGAGAGAATAATAATAAGCAGCCGTCAGGGCTGAAAATATACAAATTAATATACAAGAAACTAATAGTAAATAGGCTACACTAGAGGGAGGGAGAGGGTGGGGGGGGGTCTGGGAGAGCTAAAAATAGAGACATAAGGGAGAGGGAGGGTGGTGTGAAGGGGGAACCTAGAGGGGTAGCGGTGTGTGTGTGTGTGTGTGTGTGTGTGTGTGAGAGAGAGAGAGAGAGAGAGAGAGAGAGAGAGAGAGAGAGAGAGAGAGAGAGAGAGAGAGAGAGAGAGAGAGAGAGAGTGTGTGTGTGTGTGTGTGTGTGTGTGTGTGTGTGTGTGTGTGTGTGTGTGTGTGTGTGTGTGTGTGTGTGTGTGTGTGTAAAGGGTATTTCCACGCTTATTGTTATGAGTCTAGGGAAAGTTTGACGAGACTTCTGCACCATGACCGTGATAACCACTCACGAGAACTTGAGCAATTTCCCTTGTGGCCTTGGGAAATACTTATTGTAAAAGGTGAAAGAGTCTGAGAATATAAATCCCAGTGGTGACGTTAAAGGCAGAACAAGGATCATTGCAGCCTGTGTGTCCTGCTGATCAGGGACACAGAGGATAAAAAGCAATACAGAATAGAGTCCTCACCGTCAACAGCTGCATGGAGAGGTATCATTTTAAAAGCTTGAATTCCTCGTCTCATCTGAACAGACGCGCCACATATCCGGTAACGACGTGAAAAATGATTGATTAAACCTGATAATGTTGATGACGTATGAATTGTTACGGTGATCAGATTATTTTTATTATTATTACTATTATTATTATTATTATTATTATTATTATTATTATTATTATTATTATTATTATTATTATTATTATTATTATTATTATTATTATTATTATTATTATTATTATTATTATTATTATTATTAGTAGTAGTAGTAGTAGTAGTAGTAGTAGTAGAAGTGGTAGTAGTAGTGATGTCAGTATTAGTATTATTACTATTACAATTGTTATTATTATTATTATTATTATTGTTATTATTATTATTATTATTATTATTATTATTATTATTATTATTATTATTATTATTATTATTATTATTATTATTATTATTATTATTATTATTATCATTATCATTATCATTATCATTATCATTATTATTATTATTATTATTATTATTATTATTATTATTATTATTATTATTATTATTATTATTATTATTATTATTATTATTATTATTATTATTATTATTATTATTATTATTATTATTATTATTATTATTATTATTATTATTATTATCATTATTATCATTATCATCATTATCATCATTATTATCATTATTCTCTCTCTCTCTCTCTCTCTCTCTCTCTCTCTCCACACACACACATAACAGTTTTGCAGTAAATCTTACAATGCATTCATGCATTTTCTTTACAACCCGGAGAGCTCAAAATTGTACGACAAGCTACCGTGAACAATACAGCTCGTTAAGGCATGCTGGCAGAATGAGTTAAGTATATTATCTAGATGCTGCTGATGCCGCAGAGGTACAAAACCGACTTTGGGACACAAGAGTATCGGGGCATCTTGTATCTTGCATCTTGTCGTGCTGTCACAAGCATCCCTGGATGGAAGCACAGTCACTGTCTACACTAAACAAGACAGAGGTTGGGATCATTTATACTGTATAAGAAAAAATACATGATCAGCTCTTTCTCTATAATTGAAAAAAATCGGTTACTAACAATCTACTAACACTCCAGTGTTAGTCAAAAAGACCGTTTCGTTAACCACAGACTGCTCCCGGTGTCCTGCAGCGCTGTCTGCGGCGACCGTGGCAGCAACGCCCAGCACCCCTTGTCTGCGGGACCTTGGTGCTGCCGAGCATAATTGACCACAAACAGCATAGATGAAAAACTGAGCTTCATATAACTTTTCTGATGCCAGCATGCACTCAAGCAGCTCTTCAGTATCGTTCCCCACCACCGCACAGGGCAGGAGGCTGCAGGGGAGCCTCACATACCGATCTATATTAAGCGATTCTCCCTCCTATCCTTCGCCGTTACCGACCGCGCCCTTTTGTGTTCTTGACGACTCACC
Source organism: Eriocheir sinensis (assembly GCF_024679095.1). Lineage (NCBI taxonomy): Eukaryota > Metazoa > Arthropoda > Malacostraca > Decapoda > Varunidae > Eriocheir > Eriocheir sinensis. The sequence continues at coordinate 6,353,825 of NC_066578.1, read as the reverse complement.
GAGGACTCCTTGTGGAATGCAACGTCCGTGGTCATGAAAATGATGTGAAGGTCGTCGACTCCTTCAGGATATAAGAGCGAGCCAGAGTCCTCTTGGCCACACACCAGCATCTCTCCCCTGAGGAACAACACAGGCAATGAGGGCTCAGGTAAGTTGTTTAAGCTTTGCCAGAAATCGGTGTTTGGAGAACGGCCAGACGTGATGGACAGCCACGGAGGGTTGGAGAGAAGACTGTGTGTTTAGCTTTCTGTGATGCCTCTGTCCTCTACTTTGCAGACTGTCCTGGCAGTGGTGGCGGCGGTGCTCGTGGGGCTGACGTCAGCGGAGGCTGACCCCAAGGCTGACCCCAAGGGTGACCCCGGTGGCATCGGATTCGGTCTCCAGGGGGGCATAGGCTTGCGCTATAATGTCGGGTTCGGCCTGGGACACGGCCTAGGGTACGGCCTGGGCG